>NC_060235.2:10611192-10911192 GCF_021155775.2 Neodiprion pinetum
ATCCCAAAACAGTCAACAGTCAACAAAGGCTGCGTTCAACCTCACTAGTCTGACACTGACACTGACAGCTCCAGAAAGAAATGACAAAGTCTAACCGTCCGTGAAATTTTAACGGGTTATAATGCACTGTAAGTTTCAATTATTTAATAGCCGCACTACAAGGCGCAAAGAGTTTTATACCACTTAAGAGCCGGCACAGCGCGACCGACCAATACTAGACAGACCGAACTCACTAAGATAAACTCAAAAAACGGCCAGAAAATGTGACGAGCGATAACAGGTACACGTTGTTCACCAAGCACCAAGTTCAAGAGAGAGAGCAAGGGAGGGAATGATGCTGAATACTGAAAAATTGAAAAAAATCGAAAAACTTCGTTATCATACTAATCAAATGTGATAATCATTACGGAAATTGAATCGGCATTCGCAGTATCGTAAGAGGATTGGTGTAACACTATACACATTCTATAAAGTACACACAAAAGTAGAAACTCGTTGAAGTCTTCGGGTTTTCGAATGAACTCCTTTTTTCACGACTCACTTTGTCAAACACCTGTTTCTGCACGAGAGATTTTTCAAAATGCTACAGAAGTTTCAAACAGCTATTCGGATTTGTATGAAAAGAGACACGCTCACCCTCCACCAAGCTAAAACCAATCAGCCAATCGTTCATGGTGTGTACGCCTCGTGACATACAGGCAAAAATGTAACGCGACAACAGTATAAGCTGGGAAAATTTTCTCAAGAGATCGCTACCTGCTTTTTTGATGATCAATTTTTTCCCATCACATGCTCCATGCTAATATGGTTGGGGGTGTGCAGGCTCGGACTTGTTCGCTATAAAGAGTCATAAACCGCAAAACTGTATGTGCACAAAGCATCCGGTCAAGAGTCGACAAGACAAGATTTTTCTCACGCCAAACACTGCTCGCTACCTGCTTTTCGTTGACCGATTTTTTTCCCCATCACATGACCCAACGGTGGTTGGGGGTGTGCAGGTTTTTGATTTTTGCCTAGCCACATGAACAGCCATATTGATCAATTTCACAATCTCTCCCCACTTACAATCCTGGCTCGGTAAACACACCGGCTTGCAACCCGATGCATGCACATTTTTTACACGTAAACTGTGAATCGTCTAAGAATTACAATAAAATATTCAATAGTACAAAATATCTCCACATTCTCCTCCCTTATGCATATAGGTGTAACATATCATCAGCAATAATAATGATAATAACAATAATAATAATAATAATAATAATAACGATAACAACAACAACAACAGCAGCAATAATTGAATCTCCGTACATGCATAGATAATGATCTGGCAAAAATACCGAGTCAATCAAACGATACAAGACGAGCACAAGATCAAAATCAAGACGTGGAAATGCAAACAATAAACGGTATTACGAACAGCACAAACGTTTTAGTCAATCAAAATACCATTAAAAATTTCTCAGAAGAATCCCCGAACAAAAAGATTACGACACAACATCGAACCAAATTTTACCAACGTTATGTAACCAAGATAAACGACGCTATGCTTAAAAAAATTCACAGCTAAACCTGAAAATAATTTATAACTAACTTACAAATTATTTGGAGAGGGAATGAGTTCTAATTCATAGACACAATCAAATATGATATATAACGGGTCGATATATAAACATTTGTTTTTATTTTTAAATATTTAAAAAATGAGGTATTGGGGGAGATGTTTAGTAATTCGGGTGGTAAACCGCCCACAATGCCTCCGGCGCGTGCCACGCCGGGTGATCCCAATCCTCGAAGGGGCAGTGTTGCCCCCACCACCCATCGATCAACCTTCTAATGCCGAAGAAGTCTATGAAATCGTCACCCTGCCATCGGCAGTCGTCAGCTAGCCCTCGAAAATATGCAATTTCGCTTGGAATTTCCACCCCACCTTGGCGGCGTTTCTTAAAATCGTTTATACTGACCCACCCTAATATAACCTTTCCTAATCCAAGACTGTCCAACCTAACCTAAACTGATAAAATACTTTCTGAAATGATTTATTCGATCAAGCTTGATCGCTAGCTTCGATAGTTCAATGATTCTTGAGCAATTCGCGGTTGGCGAGACGGCCTCGAGGTTTCTACAACCTAACCTACGTCAAGGCTACTCCAACTTAACATAACCTAACTTGACCCAAGGCACTACAACCCAACCTAATATAACCCATCCCAACTCGAGACTGTACAACCTAGCCAACCTAATATAACTTAATCTTTTGCAGGTTTCCCGGTAACATGAAAAGACTTCCCTTTCCTCTATAGACGGAGAAGCTCTTGGTAACATTCGCTCATTTTACTTGTTCTGTCGTCTACTGGTTCTCATTTTGATACACGTACTACTTCTCATGCAATATAGGTAATGTAACCGGGCTTATTCATGTTTGAAAATACAAATTCAGTAGATTCTAGCGTAGCTGTCGAGAGTGCGATATGAATCACAACATTTTCCAATTCGCATTGTTGTAGTACGATGACATTATGTAAAGCAATAATTTGATTTCTGACATGTCTTTCAGGACAGATTAATTTAGAATTAACGTATGTAAAAATATTCATATTCCTGGCCGTTATAAACATTAACACCATTCAGAATTCCATCAGTTTTACACAATTCATCAACCCTATTGGATACGCAATTTTTATTAAAATCCCTAGGATCAACTTTTCCCCATAAAATCACGCTGCTGCCAATAAATAAGGAAAAATATATCTCATTCACGAATGCGTTGATGGAACAATAATGTGCTTGAGATTCATCGATTCGTTTTGATTTTTATGGCTAGCAGCATCCTTTCCATAAACTTTCCACATATTTGAATGATGCAGATAAACATACAACGCGGAAATTCTGCAATAACCAGACCCAGTTCAGTTTGATGACTGGCAACGACGTTTTCCCCATGAATACGTTGATTGCTGGGAGAAGATAGCTGACGACTATCGATGGCAGGGTAACGATTTCATAGACTTCTTCAGCATTAGATGGCTGATCGATGGGTGGTGGGGGCAACACTGCCCCTTCGAGGATTGGGATCACCCGGCGTGGCACGCGCCGGAGGCATTGTGGGCGGTTTACCACCCGAATTACTAAACATCTCCCCCAATACCTCATTTTTTAAATATTTAAAAATAAAAACAAATGTTTATATATCGACCCGTTATATATCATATTTGATTGTGTCTATGAATTAGAACTCATTCCCTCTCCAAATAACTTGTAAGTTAGTTATAGATTATTTTCAGGTTTAGCTGTGAATTTTTTTAAGCATAGCATCGTTTATCTTGGTTACATAACGTTGGTAAAATTTGGTTCGATGTTGTGTCGTGATCTTTTTGTTCGGGGATTCTTCTGAGAAATTTTTAATGGTATTTTGATTTACTAATACGTTTGTGCTATTCGTAATACCGTTTATTGTTTGCATTTCCACGTCTTGATTTTGATCTTGTGCTCGTCTAGTATCGTTTGATTGACTCGGTATTTTTGCCAGATCATTATCTATGCATGTACGGAGATTCAATTATTGCTGCTGCTGTTGTTGTTGTTATCGTTATTATTATTATTATTATTGTTGTTATTATCATTATTATTGATGAAACGATTCACAGTTTACGTGTAAAAAATGTGCATGCATCGGGTTGCAAGCCGGTGTGTTTACCGATCCAGGATTGTGAGTGGGGAGAGGTTGTGAAATTGATCAATATGGCTGTTCATGTGGCTAAGCAAAAATCAAAAACCTGCACACCCTCAACCACCGTTGGGTCATGTGATGGGGAAAAAAATCGGTCAACGGAAAAGCAGGTAGTGGGCAGCGCGCAGTGTTGACTGGGTGGAGGGCTGCAGTGGTGGACCACCGCAGCCATCAAAGAATAAAAAAATTTTATGACAAACGAGTCTGAGCCTGCACACCCCAACCCTCATCAGCGTGGGGCATGTGATGGGAAAAAATTGATCATCAAAAAAGCAGGTAGCGATCTCTTGAGAAAATTTTCCCAGCTTATACTGTCGTCGCGTTACATTTTTGCCTGTATGTCACGAGGCGTACACACCATGAACGATTGGCTGATTGGTTTTTGCTCGGTGGAGGGTGAGCGTGTCTCCTTTCATACAAATCCGAATAGCTGTTCGAAACTTCTCTAGCATTTTGAAAAATCTCTCGTGCAGAAACAGGTGTTTGACACAGTGAGTAGTGAAAAAAGGTGTTCATTCGCAAACCCGAAGAATTCAACGAGTTTCTACTTTTGTGTGTACTTTTTAGAATATACATAGTGCTACACCAATCCTCTTATGATACTGCGAATGCCGATTCATTTCCGTAATGATTATCACATTTGATTAATATGTTAACGAAGTTTTTCGATTTGTTTCAATTTTTAGTGTTCAGCATCATTCCCTCCCTGCCCCTCTCTCTTTCTCTCTCTCTTTCTATCCATTTATTTATTTATTTCATTTGTTTCATTTATTTTATTTATTTTATTTATTTTATTTATTCTATTTGCTTCCTTTATTATATTTATGTGTTTTTTGTTAATTTGTGTGTGTGTGTGTGTGTGTGCGTACGTGCGTGCGTGCGTGCGTGTGTGTGTGTGTGTGTGTGTTCATATTGTTGAATCCATGTTCTGAATTATTCATATGAAATATCAAGCCCTATCTAGAAATCGGCCTGGCCCTAATGCATCCCAGTTGTCATAATAAAAGCAAATTTTCTCGAATTTTAGGTTTCTAAGTCACTTCTGATCCTGACCTCAAAAACTGTGTTTACTTGTTTTTCTGAAATTTCTCGAGATCCTGACATCGGATTTACATGAGCTAACAACGAAATTGAATATCACAATAAAATACATTGGATTTTATGAGTTTTAAATGTTTTGACTTCAAAGACGAGCTTCGAGAGCATTTTCAAATTTTTAACTGGCTTTTTTGAGCGTTTATGAATTGTGCACCACTATACATGTACTACAAATCGATAGATTTTGAAATTTCCCAGAGGAAGCTTGTGATTTAAAAAAAAATTTAATGGTGCGCCAATAACAAATATCGAAATTTTTAATTTCTTACTTTTTCTCGGTTCTGTTCTGCTCCGAACCGAAAACGAGACCTCATAATTTATAGATATTTTTCAAACTACTACCCGTGAATTAATATGATACACGATGTATTATACGATTTTGTAATATAAATTGAAGCACAGCTAGGTATAGATAGCACCGTTTATAATCTCGGCATAGAAAGATCTGAAAAAGGTGTATTCAAGAATATCGTTATAGTATATTATGAACACTAGTGAAATAAATATGACACAAATCCTTTGTTTACAATAACTTAGTTTAATCAGATTATGTATAGGTTATACCAATCTAACTAATGTTATTTATGCAGAAAGCTCATACTTTTGGTAGAAAAAGTATTAAGCTACCTTTACCCGTTCTGCTGGATACACCTTTGCTGTGTCTGAAAATGCTTAACGTTGTAATCACGATATCACCGAGCAGCGATGCGCATTCTGTCGGTATAAATCGTAAGCTTTGTGATCACGCATGCTGTATAATCAAATCTCAAGCCCATTTTTGTGAATTTATAGGTCATGTTTACAATTTTAACTGCTTCAAAGTGTCTGGAAAATTATTCTTTTTCATATTTATGAACAAAAATTGTCGGAGAAAAAATATGTAGTCGTCTACTCGAGCCTGACTACGCCTGGCCACGCGAATTCGAAGTCGAAAGCGGATACGGTTCTACAGAAATTCGAGATATCCGTGTCAATAATTTGAAAAAGTGTATGTTTCCAATTCGCATATCTCATGGATGACTTGAGAATATAAATAGATACATAAAATTACAACATATATCGAGCAACTGATTTTCAAAAAATTAAATTGGGTCATTTATGAGTTTTTCCCGAAAATGATGGATTTGGAAGTTGTAAAAAAAATTTTGAAAGGTGCGGTTCGAAAGAATCGATAAAGGGCATAGCCGGGTAAGCATGCCAAAAGTGCCCGCGCTCGGAATGGATTCTGCAAGTAACCTTCTATTTTCTATTGATGAATGATTGACCAATACCAAATTTTAGCCTTCTAACTCCATTTTGCTCAAAATAATTACTTTGGCTAAAGATAGAAAAATTGTGTGCCCCAAAACATTGGGCACCTCGGTTTTAGGGATTTCCAAGCCATCTGGTTTTCGTCATTTACTCGAGCGGTCTCGTGGAGTTTTCGCCAAGTATCGTATTTTGGGGAAAAGTATCCTGGTTGTACACCCAGGGGTGTAACAAACGCATTAACGGATGATCAAATAGGGCCTCAAGGGGACGAAATGATACATCTATCCTACTTCTCAAGTTCTGAGAGCGAAAATCTGTACTATTCTATATGCAGAACTCATTAGATAATTGATAAGAAAAATCAAATTTATAGTTTGGTCTTATAAATACTTACTTGGACCATTAAAAATAGAAGACCTCGAAATTGTTACGACGATATTTCATTCGTAATTCGCCTGGCTCAATTTGATTCTACATCTGATTTTCGTCACTGCCGCATGCAAACCGAAGCGAGTGTGGACTGGGACTGGGGTTATACTTCTAGAAGGGGGATGTGCTTTGAACATCATATGTAGAACGTTTGACCTAGAAACTAATGCACCCTGTGAATTAATTTAGGTAGAAGTAAATTTCTGGGTCAAAATGATCCGGTGCGGAATCAGGGGCTTAACTTATTCGCATTCCTATCGTGATTTTATAATACCACCATTACTTGCAAAAATTTTTTTTTTTACCGTTAATGCTTTTAAATGATAGATTATTTATGATAAGAAAATTTATTCACTTGTATTTGTTAGCAGATTTATACTTTTCTGCTATCGTTGAAGATAAATTTTAGTATTATTATATGAATGTTTTATTTCGAATCTTGTAAGTTGTACCGTTGATGATCGTAATCCTCAGAGGTTAAATTTTCTTAACGTTTCAATTGAAATCTGGGATTTTTCATTTTTTATTTATATTTTTAAATTCCTATTATGATCCGCTGCCTATTGCACGACATTGTCCCGTCAGTGTAAACGTGTTTTATCGACTAATTATTTGTTTATTCATGTAGTTCCGTTGTCAATAATGAAGCTTGCTGAGCGAAATTTCATCTTTTCGAACTGCGCGATTGTATTGTTATAGCATTATCTCATGTTGCATTATTTCATTAATAAGCTATAGTGTTTGCTAAGATAGTAATGTTTTATTTGTTGCTAAAAAAATGAAACGTTAACGTATGAAGATATAGTTAATATGCGGAGTATTTGAAATATCTGCAGACAAGGTGTTACGTGACCATCACCATTTCGCATTCACACTCATTCTTCGTCTCTCTCTTTTATTAGAGCTTCTTCATTACGCCAGACTAAACAATCCTTCGCACAAACTGCACACACCTTATCGCCGCTCGTTCCTAGAACTCTGATCATGCACTTTGCGTTCTGCACTCACTCACGCTTCGTTTTGCTCACCCCAAGACACTTCCCACGTACCTTCCAAATTGTATTTGTCGTCTTTACCTCTCGATTTATGCATTTCTTTTTGCAACTATCTAATTATTCGTCACCGCGTATACATCCATTTATGGTCAATAAATTACCAAGTGCTATTTCACCTATGAAACCCATATTCACTTTCAATATCTCAATCAAGAATCCTCTTCCCGGTTGTTCTTAAACGTAAAAGCGAAGTTGAACCCAGTCGCACTGTATTGCTTGTCACTCGCGAATAAACGACCCTCAAGTAATTGCTCAGACAACAAATTCTACAAATTCCTTAGTATTTCAATTTTAAGTTGAATTTTTCTGAAATTTGATTTACTACATTCATTTCAGGTTTCTATGACTGACCAAAATTTCAACATTTTATGGATGGGCAATCATCCAAAGCCAGATGTTCTTCGTAATCTGACACCGCACCAAAAAGTAAATCACTTTCCAAGGTAAAATAAATAAATTTTCAATATTAATAAATATTGCTAACACCGAGGTATACCCCTAAACCTTACGTTTCTCAGATAAGTCTTTCGGCGTGATAGATATTGTTTTGTATTATTGTGATAGTAAATTTAAAAAAATATATATATTCAATTGACGAAATTACGAGATTTAAATGACATAAATTATTACATAGATTATCATTTTTCAGATCTTACGAAATCACGCGAAAGGACCGACTTTATAAAAATATCGAGGCAATGCAGAGGAGCAAAGGTGCGAGGAACTTAGATTTCATCCCACAAACCTTTCTCTTGCCCTGCGAATCGAGGGAGTTATTAACCGCGCATTTCAGGTATCGCGGCCCTTGGATTGTGAAGCCTAAAGCGAGTTCTCGTGGCCGCGGTATTTACATTGTTAACAGTGTGAGCATTGATTTTTAGGTATGATTTTATCCGACCAACTGTTCATAGTATGCATTTGTTAATTTCAGTTGAAAGTATTTCATGTAATAGCTAAAAATATTTTACATACCTACTAATTTATGTGCGAGGCAGTCTGCTGATGCGGCAACTACAGAGTACACGTTACCTGTATGTCCTCAACTCTCATTCAAGTATGAAGAATTCAAGTTGGTACTATTCATCCGTAATAATAGCTATTAATATTTGACTGTTTGTAAAGCATTTCAATAGAGTAATTTATAGTAGATTGAAATCATACCAAAGTTAATATGATTCACTTACAAGGAGAGTATCAGACTTCCGAACTACAGATTCAACTGAAACTTCTACGGGGGTTTCTCTGGCCCGAAATATTGAGCTACTGATGTGTATTTCAACCCATTGAGCTTGCCCTCCTCCGATTTTCGGTTCATCAGGTTGTCGGATATTCGCAGTTTATACTTTACTATGTAATAATATAAGTCAATACCACGTGCGAAATAATGATACATCCGTTTATACTAGAATCTATGAGGACCTGCCATCGCAACTTCATGAGAGGATAATGAAAATTAATATTTCAGGCAACAATAACAACAGGTTTTGTTCATTGGGGCATTCCACTCCGTCAACTGTTACTATATAATCGATCTTGATCGAAGTGAAGAGAGGCTCGATGAATGAAACTACACATCAGAAGCTCCATATTTTTGGAAAAAGAAAAACTAGAAGTTTCAGTAATACCTGTGATCCAGAATTTCTACCTTCGAGATACCCTCCTTACAAGTGTCAGTAGTATTCCAATGCTGTTGGTTTTGTTCCGAACAGACAAATCTGGTTAAAGTAGGATAATCCGACAATAATTCTACAAATGAATACATACGTCAGTTGATCTATCTAAAATATTGTAAGTTGCAACCAAGTGATAATCAGAGACGTGGATGGAATACTGAGATAGGTCCAATTCTACACATTCAGTTCAACAAAGTAAATGTTCTACAGAAGATGTTCTGCAGATTCTTTTCCACACAAAAATCATTCTAAAAATTGCATTTCTGCAAACGAATTTTACATATCAAATCGTGTCATTTATATAATGTGTTTTTATAGTATATCTAATTATACATTGTAGCACTAATTTCTGTTACCCTCACAATCAGATGAGGACTCACCGTTGACACGTTGGCGCGATTCTCTAATTATTCTGAACTACTAAGCTATAACAAAATAATATACGTTGGGCGCCAGACGCTTTAGCGTCGCATTTCAAACAACAATACAAAACAATACGAAAAACAACTAGAGAACCCGTTGTACGGTTGGCTGGGCTCAAGTCCTCACACGAACTGGTGAGAGTAGCGGTAGCGGTATTCAAGGCAGCTAACGATAAACATAGAATTAAAGAAATAAAGGATAAACTCAGGCCAGGAAAAAGTAACAGGTCAATCAGTCGATTATATCGTCGATAAAGTTTACACATTCAAGTCA
Organism: Neodiprion pinetum; assembly: GCF_021155775.2. Taxonomy (NCBI): domain Eukaryota; kingdom Metazoa; phylum Arthropoda; class Insecta; order Hymenoptera; family Diprionidae; genus Neodiprion; species Neodiprion pinetum. Next base: position 10,621,125 of record NC_060235.2, read on the forward strand.
GTCAAGTTAGATGGCAACGATAACGTTAGTTAATAAATCAGACAATAATAGTCCACAGAAATTTTGACAGAATAGAATTCAACGGTAGCTTTAAAACGAGAGACGATAGTTAACAGAGAGAACTGATCGTAGGTCGGGAGAAGCGATATAATGCAAGAATTTACTTGAAGATTTTACGCAATTTCCAAAGAACGAAGCTACGTGAATTATTATTCTGTTAATTTAAAGCAAGAGAGAGAGCTTTATTGCAAATCTATAGATAGCAAAATGACGATAGCTCGTGAGATAATAACAAAGAATAAGACGTTACTATAAATTTTAACTAATAAGAAAGATTGAAATTTATTAAGAATTTACGAAATCGGTAGTTTAGACGAGAGAATAGGACTGACTGTAAAGTACGTGAGACAATTTACGAGAGGATTATTCATAGACGATAGAATTAATGCGTTATAATATTTCGAAACTCGAGAAATTACACAAAGAAATCTTAAAATATAACTTTCGAGAGAATACAAAATTATGAGATAGTGAGAAATTCAGAGAAGGGCTTACAAAATGGAGAAACACACTAAATACATCTTATTAAAATAAAATCAGGGATAATACGCAAAACTTAAATCAACAAAAGAATACGGTACTGCAGAAAAATACAAGGAAAAGAATAGAAAGTCAAAACAATACAGGATTGCCAATAGCAATAGGAAAAGTACGGTAGTATTTAGTGGCTAAATCTATGCTCGGGTATACTCCAAGGAACTCGATTTACGATATAATAGGCAAAATATAAATAAAATATAACAGGCGACACAAAGAATAAAATATAATAAGCACTACTAGCACAAAAATTAATAAGAAAGCAAAGTAAAGATAGTTGAGCTATCTCATAGATACGATAGAAATTACAGAAGCGGACTAATAGAAATTTACAGATAATCAGAAAAGTTCACAAATACGAAAAAATTACTTATTCGGTAGTTACGAGGTCGCACAAAGACACGGAATTCATTAATTATTGAAACCATGTAGTCACACGGTGGCTCAATGCAACTCTAAGCCGTGGACCATGATTCACACAAAACTGGCATCACACGATGCAACCAAGAAGGATAAACAGGATAAGAACGAAAATAGAAATTGTGAGCAACTTCGTAACGATACAATACAAAGATAGAAGTCTTACCTTAGACATCAGGCACACAGCATTGAATTTACCTAAAATAAAACTTATTGAAAGCAAAAGAAAAGGGAAGGAGGAAGGAAGATAATATAATTTAGAGGAAAGGAAGAAGCTAACGATAGTGCAAAACGATATAGGGTGGTGGATAAACGGTAGCGAGAGAACAAACTATAGAACGATGGTAGCTTAATCAGGAAGAAGGGAGCAAAATTAACCGAAGGAAGCGTAACGAGCAAGGAAGAAACGAAGATGTGTCCTGGCGGGTCGAGCGTAGATAGACGGAGATCGGAGTTCGGCTCATCGATCTCGCCACTGTCGTCAGGCGATCCTCCTTTCTTTCGATCGGTCGCTTGTTCCCCACCATAATTAGGTCATTCTTCTATGGCGAATATCGGTTACGACTTGGTCGTACGTTTTCGAAGTTTGCCTCTAGATGCTGCGTAATGTGCTGCCCGTGATTTCATCGTTGACACCAACTCGTACAAATTTAAAATAGTTGCTTCCTACTGTCCAGATTGCCTATCATTGGGGATCCTTTTGACAGAGGCATGACGCAGGATGCCTCCCGGTCAAAGTTACCGAGTGGAAGGTTACGACTGACTGTGACTCGTATGTTCGCTTCCACCGGTTTCGTCGTATTGGCAGTGGCCAGTTACCCACGATATATCAAGGAGACCATACAGTCACACGGCGGCTTAATGCAATTCTAAGTCGTGGATTATGGTTCCGTTATTTAACAGTTCCTACTGATAGGAAGGCTGCGTCGATCCTCGGAACGAGGGCTTTATCAAACTGGACGTAGTACTTTAGGGGTCGGTCCGGCCCCTGGCCGGTAAATCGGAAGATGGCAGGCTACGGTCTCGCTTGTATGCCATCCTTACGGCATCCGGGAAAGCGGGCGACTCATTTCTCGTTGAGAAGTTGGTCCCTCGGCTGTCGGGAGAACTTTACATCCCTGAACGCCGGCAGTCGAGGTGGTAGGAGAAGTTCGGATGGATGCTCGCCCAGGTGTTTCAGAAACACACCAAGGTAGCCAGTGTAGTCTTATTAGACCGTCGCGTCGGTAGACGAAGTCATCGAGAGCCGGGAACGGTAATTATCGGTAGCTGTTGATCCCTCGGTGGTCGGAATCGTCGTCCTAGTACCTTGTTTGCTTGCGCGGGAGCGCGAAGTACAGAATTTTCAAAGAAAGCGTTAGTCACTGGTAGTTATTGTATATTTTGTATTGAGTTCCGTTGGAGTACCCCGCTAGAGACGCGTTTTCCGGAGGTTTCTTTCAGTTTTGTGCTCTTGTGACGGGTGGCTCTAAAACGTCACGTTACAATACATATGAGTCTTTCTACCTTAACCCTTAGCGGCCACACGGGGTAACTAGTTAACCCAGGCTCAAAAGAAGTGAAATTAGAGGTCTAAAACCTTTGAAATTGATACAAGTAACGACATCTGTGGGTAGTAGACAAGTGTGATGAAAATCATTAGAAATGTTGAAGAACTCCTCAATAAACATGAAAAAATCGGTTAGAAGTCTTAAAACATCCATATATGTATATGTCTTTTACATCTAGGTTTTTCAGCGTAGGGTAATGAGTTACTCCATGCGGCCGCTATGTGGCTTGGCTGAGGTGTGGCCGCTAAGGGTTGAGTGAGACAATTCATGACCTCGATGTTTACGGTTTCGCTATAATTTCATTAACGGAATCTACAGAACAAATAAATTCGTCATAACATTATAAAGAAATAAATTTTCGTCCCTATTTTCCAAGTTACACGAGGGCGAAATTCAGGAAAAAGAGCCAAAATCGAAAACACACTCCCGTTCGAACGGACATATTTTTAGTTGAAATCATTCTAGAGGTTTCATCCAAAGACCATTTTGAAGCTATTAACTTACACTATTATTATATATTCACTTAATTCTGCAATAACGAACTAGTTAATTTGTTGTAAACAAATATGATATTTAAAATCGGTTTTTAAAGCGAGAACACTGCTTAAAATTTCCAAAAAATAGAAGAACATTTTTAATTAATTCTTTACGAAACTGTAAACTTACAGAACGGAAGTCCTATGGAAACTGTGTTAGAATTATTTATTTATAAGCGTCGATGCACGCTGACGATGAGACTCTTAGCTCGGGTACATGTTAGCCTGAGGAAGCATTGGTGGGCATGAAAATCTATATTTAAAGAAAAAAATTGACCATATCAAAAAGCAATGTATATCATATCAGTTTATTGAAAATTTAACCAACAGTAATTAAATCTTAGTCTTAAATCTTACGTGAAGAGCACCTAGTCACATTATATTATATATAATATCTTAACGTTATTATATTCGCTTGGAATTAGTGATTTATTGGGAAACAATGGTTTCTAGTTTTCGGCGTCAGAGTACTTCTTAGCTATTAATCAATTTATTTCTTACCAGTTGCAAAATACAATAAAATGCCAGTGTACCAAAATCTAATTTAGCTTCCTCGACACGGAGATGCAGAGCTGCTGCTTTTCTTTCGTAATCGTTTCTAGTGGAAAAATTCTGAACTACCATTTTGAATATATTTCTGCCCATAAAAAAATATTTTGTGGTGTGTTAATCGATTTCACCAAGGGCATTATGGTGGCTCAGGAGACGTCCTTAAAAGACTTATCAGCTAAAGTAACACTGAAATCCCTGCAGAAATCACTACATACACCACGAAATATTTTTTAATGGCTGCTGGATAACAAATATATTGAAAAAGGTACTCTGTAAGTAGTACATCAAGGCGGGTTCCGAGTACCAACATCTTCTTTACCGACCAAGCCACCTAGCGCATCCCAGACGCAAACCCGTGAAGGTTACCACCACTCTCGTAAGATAAAACGTGCTCTGCCGTACCGACCTGAGGTTGAAAACGTGCAACCTTACCGACAGTTGTATCGGTCGACGGTAAAAATCGCACTACCTTACCAACAATTCTTATCGATCGAGGGTCAAAATCGTGCTGTTTTACCGACAATCTTACCGACCGAAGGTCAAAGTCTTTATGTTGTGCTCGTCTGCCAACGGTAGGGGGTGCAGCGGGGGCGAGAACTTTCTTACCGTCCCGCATTCTTTTCCCACGATAGGACTGCTAATGTGTAACATTAACCACTTCGAATTTCTTTCCCATGTTGGGACTGCTGATGTGTGACATCAACCACCCCACATTCCTTTCCCACGTTATCAACCACGCGACATTCCAAAATTAATGGTTCTGAGAATTGTTTTTTTTATCAACTCGGATATCGCTGATGGTGACATTCCAAAATTAATGGTTCTGAAAATTGTTTTTTATCCACTCGGATATCGCTGATGTGTAACATCAACCACCTCACATTCCTTTCACACGTTATCGACCACGCAACATTCCAAAATAAATGGTTCTAAGAATTTTTTTTCACTTACTCAGATGCCGGTTTGATATCAACCATGTGACATTCTTTACCTCCCACCAAATTTCAAATTATGTGGTGAGGGAACGTTATATAAGTCTAAAGTGAAAACTTCATCGCGAGTCTGAAGCTGTTCTTTTTGCAAATGAGAAGTGCTCTGGAACAACAACGTGAATTAGAGAAACGACTAGCACTGCTCATCAAGAATATTGGAGAAGTAAAACATCTGCTGAAAATCAAATCTGACCTCAATCAACTCGCAAGAGATTTTGAGCACATACAACTCGACAGTAACGATCACGGACTTTTCAAAATCGAACGAAGTCGCTCGCCTGGAGACACTTCTGCCCTTGAAAAAGCTTTCGGACCTCGAAGTATACTTCGAATACCGAGTCAGCGGCGTTCGTCGGGTTGAAACGAAATTTGGTGATAAAATTGTTCTGGACTTGGAGGACTCTTTCACGATTTTTCTACCGAACCGACTGACCAAGGCCCTTCAAAAATATTTGTTCGAGAAGGTGACGACAGCCAGTAAGGAGATACGGTCGCATCTACGCTATCTTGGTGTACCGTACGGTCAACTTGAATTCGTATACGTATAATCTGAGTATCACATTCAAATATCCAGTGTCTTGTGGAAGTCTTACGTTCAATAAACCAAAAAAAAATTGAAATTATGAATATTTTTTCATTTACCGTTAAACCATCCTGTATACCTTGAATCCTACGTCCGTTTTGTACCCTGTAATTGTAACTAGAATTAGGTCTCAAAATCTAACAAAATGTTACTCAAAATACCACTAAGCAACGATGGAGGGTTTCAAGCTGCGTTTGCGTCTTGTAACTGAAATGTGAACTCTACTGACTCTACAATGAATTTTAAACGGGTTCAGTCCACACTAGAGTGCAAGGTCGACCGATAGCTGCGGTAGTAAACATTCAGAGCCAAGGATCTGCGGTGTTGGGTTACTATCGCTCTAGGAATGCAAAACATAACTCGGTTTGAGTACAGCTCGGTCAAGGATGGAGAGCAAGGTTGAATCTTACATAAGCTTTGTATTGAAAAAAAATTCTCTCTTAAGAGCTGAGGTGAAGGTGAAGGTATGAAATTATTTCATGAAAATTTCATTCTTTAAAAAACAGTTTTATTGAGTACAATTTTTAGGGTACAGTTGACAATTACTTCACAACGATAGTACAATAATTCCATTTAACAGTATCATAACCAGGATGATATATTCGCCAGGAATGCGGGACCGTTCTTGTAGACGCTTCTGCACAGTAACACAAATCGTACACCCTCGCCATCCGAACAGTATGATGATTTTGTAGCCAATTTTGAAGTAGCAAAACGTTTTGTGCCGCACATATTGAGTTGGGTATTGTATTCACGTCACATCTTAGAGACACAGGTAAAGTTTTTTGCAAGGTTTGAAGCGACGGACAGTCAGAGTCCAGCATATCGATGATTTGATCTTTGGAGACATCTTTGAGCGACCAATCTCGTTTTTCTTCTTCTTTTACGTACACGGTTTCAGCTTTGCACAGCCTGTCTTCAATGGTCCACTCAACTTCCTCCAACGGTATGGTTCCAAAGCTTCAAGGTAGACCGTGAAAATCGCGTTTTAACCTAGAATTTTTGCTTTTGTATTTGACGTCCATACAATCCCATTCGTAAGGTGGCTTGAAAAAACATTGATGGAAATGCTTCAGAGTAGATTGAAATTATAGCCAATCCGTTCAATGTCAAGGTATTGTTGAAAGGTCTACGAAAGCCTTGTATATCAGCGATAAGCTCCATCTTTGAACTGTGCGAGATGGTGGAAACGGGTCAACTTTTATACCAACTTTTTCACCTTACCACTGAGCGGGTTGTATTCGATAATACGATCGTAAACAATCAAGCAGTACGCCGATGTTTCAGCGAGAAATTTGGCTTGAGCTTCAAATTCAAGACGGATGTCAACAGGTCTGTACTTCGAAGATTCGTTTTGTTTTGAACGGTCGATAACGAATAAGGGGACGTCTGGATGGAATTCACTCTTTGTCAACAACGGCTCGGGGTTCTTGTCGTAGTAGGTAGCTTGGGAGTTCGCGTACATCTCGTACAGGAGCGCGTACAGATTAGGACTCATGCTGAGGTTCAGGTTACCGTAGAGATAAGATTAAGAGTTTAAAAATAGCTTGACGTCCGTGATATTGCAATAATCGAAAGGATTTGCGTTCTTGCCGGTCTTGTTCTTTCGACTTGTTTGGAAACCCAAAATGACGTACCGAGGTTTTTCAAGCTGAGTGGAAGTTTTCACAGTCCAAACGTGTTTCAATGTTGTACGAAGTAAGGGATATTCGTACAATTCCCAAATGCGAAAGCTCATCAAAATAGGCGGATCTTTCTGAATGAAATTCAGTGGGTCAACTTTTTTCTGATCCGCGAGTTTCAAATACGCTATTAGCCATTCCACTGCATTAATAGTGATTTTGAATTCCTCCACTTGAGTCTGCATGAAAGCGTTGACGGCAGTTTTTGATCTCGTCAAGATTGACTTATGTTTAGCGTTGACAAAGATCTTGCAGTACTCTTCAGCGAAACCCAATATCATGCTGAGCTGTATGAATACGTCAAAATTACCGTCGGCATCGGTTAAGTTTTTCTTCTCCTCTACATCAAGCCATCCAGCGTTCTTCATCAGCCAAGTCTGACCAGGGTGCAGGGAAGCGTAACCCTTCATGAGACTTGTAAGGCCAACGTTCTTGCGTCCATCAATCTCAACTCCATTAATTTCGTAGCGAATTCCTTCAAAAAAATGACAGATCGCGTTGTTTACGAGCTGTGTGTTCACAGAAGCTGTACCATCAGGTTTGAGGAGTCGTCCATGGATATGTATCGAACTTTTGCTGGGTAATATGCATAAATCGCGATGCTGAACGGTGATTCGAATTCTATCGCTGTTGAAAGTTGACAAGACGTAAGGTTTGTGAGCGTAAATCTCGTAATGCGCAACGGATTCGTCAAAGACGACTGATGTTTGAATGTTTAAGATTTCTTCCTACATGGTACGTAACAGATGATGAAACAGCAAAATCGGATTTTTAGTTGTCGGAAATTCCTCTTCCAAAAGGTGTCAGTTTCAAACCCAGAGCTATCAGGAACTCCACGTTTCCAGGTGTTAACGGTTCGAGAATCGATCGATGACTGACTTGATCGGGGCATGCCGACTTACTGATGTACCTACTCTTTAACAGTCTGTTATATACAATTCCCATCGTTTATTGCGATTTGATATGTAGTCTCACAGTAATAACTTCTCCACGAAAATTAACAAGGTCTCTGTCTTGATCCACTAACCGGAGCTCAACGTGATCTATGGTCCTGACGGTGATCGGAAGGTAAATGACGTGCGACGGTACTTCCACGACCTTATATCCTGGTGGGACAGTCAGGAACAACTCGTGAATAGCGTGTACTTTGTGTCCATTGACGTAGAGGCCCGTTGTAATGTTGCACTCGACTTGCGACGCGTTGACCTTGAGTATAGTTACAGGCACGTCTGATTCGCGAGTTTTATCAACCCTCAATACACGTGGTGTGAATCCCAAAAGTTGAGCGATGGAATCATTCGGCTCAAAGTCAATCGTGTGGTTGCATGTGATTTCGCTGCGTAATGTATTATTGTTGGGTTTGATGGCGAGCCTGATATCTGTATTTCTTAGCACGTTCTAAAGATACATCTCCATGTCCTCGATTTCGTAGCTGCCGGTAGGTATGGTGATCACTTCATCAGCTTTGTAAATTTTAATGTGACCAACATCAACGTTGTGAATCTAATCAAAGTTCAACAATTCCACGAAGCCAAGAGCATAACTTTCATCACGAGCAAGTTCGATCGGTGTGAAATATTGTGCCTCGAGAATCGAAGAGGTTCCCGAAATCGTTGACGTCGACGAATCATCCATGACTGAGAGTGGTAGACTGACTTTGATGAATCACGCACCATTTTTATATAGCTCACCACTTACAAATTTCAGACGCAAGTGTCCGCATTCAAATGTATCATAATCTTGGTACCGTTCATGATTGTATTCAACACTACCAACCCAGTTGTATGCAACCCAGTGTAGGACCCCCCGGACCGTCTTTGTCGTCAAGGTTGATTATTTTTCGTGGACCGTTTTTGGGCGTTTCGTTTCGCATCAAAACACCGCGGAAATGTAGAACCTTAAGGATTTTTGCATATTTCAACAAGTCCCAATCAGTCAACATTCGACGTGGAAGCATCGCATCTAGTTTTTTGAAAGATGGAGACCAAGACCTGTTTTGTACGGTTTCATATGAAGCTCTTTGCCCAACGCGATAGCTTCCATAGTTTTGTTGTGTCGTTTGCTCTCTTCCAGTTCTCGTTGAGCAGCACTTGCATCGTTCACAGCTTTTGCTACACCTGCCGCACCACCGGCTTACGCGCCTGTAGCACTAAGTCCAGCGAAAATAGGAATCGAAAACGGTAGAAAACCACTGACTTTTGAAGGTAGCGGTAGGACCCGAGGTGTTCGCACTTCACATTTACCACCCGCTTTTTTAATGGCGTTCTCAGCTTCCTTCAGCGCAGATTCGATAGCTACTTTTGCATCGTTGCTTTCAACCATAGAACGTTTTGCAGCATTTATAATTTTTCTCAAGGTCACATTTTTTGACTTTCGAATTCCCATTCCGAGTCTTGATTTCACTTTTATTGTATTAGCTATTGCCCACGCGGCTGCCTTTTCACCCAAAGCGTTCTTTGCGAGAACCCATTTCAAGACCCTATCAGCCTCGTTTTCAACTTTAAGATTTTCACGATTCGGCGAGTGAGCAATGTCGTGGTCCTTGCAAGCTGCGTCGAGAAGATTGATTCCCGGATCACCCCGCGCGAGTCTCTTTGTTAATTTTGTACCAGGCCCACAGTACTGATAACCAGGTACATGCAATTCGACTGTAAGGCTGTTGATGATTTTATTCTCCAGACTCTTGCTGCGATGTTGCCGCCTGCTGCTTCGTTTACCTCTGTACGCGATCATGTTCGTGCGTTGACTGAAGAAAAGTGCTTCAAAACGGGATATTTATAGCAAATCCGATCAGTCATGTCCGAGATGCGGTTTGAGAAACAACCTACTCACCTTCCCGTGATAAATTTTGGCAAACTTTCGGAGCAAAATGTCAAAAGGCACAAACGGCACGGTGAATTATTCCCGAATAGTGTACGTGCAATATTCTGTGGACCGTCACATTGTGGTAAAACTTATGCGCTGCTCAACCTTATAACCCATCCCAACGAAATCAGATTTGAAAATATCCACATCCACTCAAAATCTCTCAACCAACCGGAACACCAATTATCGAAGCAATTGTTGGACAATGTTGAGGATACGGAGTATTTCGCGTTGACTGAGCCTGAGCAAGTGATTACACCGAAAGAAGCATGGTCCAACTCAATAATCCTATTTGACGATGTAGCGTGCGAAAAGCAGGACAATATTAGGGCCTAGTTTTGCATGGGTACACATCACGACGTTGACTGTTTCTATCTCTGTCAGACGTACGTGCGTATCCCCAAGCATCTCGTGCGTGACAACGTAAACTTACTCGTGTTATTCAAACAAGACGATATGAACCTGAGACACGTATACAACGACCGTGCAAACACATGTCTTACACAGAGTTTACAAGTGTGTGCTCTGCATGCTAGAACGGTGAGAAGTACGTGTTTCTGGTGATCGACAAAGACAGTGAGCTCAACGAAGGACGATACAGGAGGGGTTTCGATTCTTTTGTTAGCCTGGAAAAGGAATAATATCTAACGTTTTCAAACGAGAGACGCAGGAGCGTTGCAGACTCAGTTGCGTCAACATGGAAATCTCTGAAATTTCCAAGCAAAAAGATGTCCTACATCAGATTGCTCAAGCAAGCGCTGCGATCCGTCGAAAACACAGATTGCTCAAGTCGGGCAAGGAATCTACGTCTCAGAAATTAAGTGACGTTTTCAAACCAGTAGTACTCCCTTGCAACAACTGGTGAATGTTACAAAAGATACGAAACCTTTAAAACAAGAGGTGGAAGAAATTGAAGAAGAAATAAAGCGTATGAAAAATGAAACGAAAAATGAAACTGTCTTGGAAATGGACGATTCCTTTGCTTAAACAGGAGATAAAACAATGGTAGAAACACCGGTCGAGAAAATCAAGGATGAGTATTTTGCACTAATGAGAGATGCGAAGACGAAAAGTGAATTGGACAACGTGTAGGGTGTTCACAACTTCTCAAACAGACCAATGATTGGTGATTCGTTGATATCTTTTGAGAGTGACGACATCCGTATTGGCGATACGCTTTACCCTAAAACGACGGGTGTGCTGGAACTTTTGTTCAAAAAGAAGCCTGACGATTCTTCTGTGAGCGCTGGAGATCGGGAAAAACATAATCCTCGCAACGAACGCGCATAAAAAGTATTACTCATCCGATGGGGCTGTTCGAAACGATAACAGTTACAAATTCGAAAATGTCATCGCCGAATTGATGGATTATTCCCCATCACCTCCCCGCAAAGGTAAAGGTCCACTTCCGTAAGCTATGATTACTCGACAAGGTGTTGAAATAGAATACGTTTTCTGGGATGATCCAAACGAGTTAGTGGAGCGTCTTCGTTGACTCCCGGCATCTCAGGCAGCGGGAAATCAGAATCACGATCACAAAAGAATCTCCATTATCGAAGAGCTACGCAAAGCAGGAACCATTTATTAAGCAGCTCCCATCGTTTTAGCATTCATTATCGAGATGAGCGTCGTCGTCTTTGGACGGCATCTGGATGAAAACACGGCCGCGAGCACTCGCAGTCCTCCGGGTGTCTGATTTCAAATAACAGCGGACGGGCACGTCGATATACGAAACAAGAGACTGTGCGATGTCGCAAATCCCGCAGAGCTGAACAAGGCTGTAACTTTAAAAATCTCGAGTCGAAAATTCAACGTGCTGCGAAAACAAATCGACAACCTAGATCAAATGATCAAAGCCTTAGAGCTCACCACGGAAAAAGCTTTGGATACCTTTTACACAGACTATAAAACAGGCAGAGACCTGTCGATTCGAAACGCTGATAACATTTCTCAATTGGACACCTGACTAAGAGCGTTGGAATATGATCGAGGAAAAGCAAGCACTGGTGACGGAACTGCATGAGCCTGCACGCCGGAATTACCCGCGTCGACGCGTAGACGTGCGCGGTATCGACGAGACCTGGCAGGCAGATCTTGTCGATATGGCGTCATACGCTGGACGAAACAAAGGCTACAAGTACATGCTCACAGTCATTGATATTTTTCCAAAGTATGGGTGGGCTGTACCGATAAAGAGCAAGTCTGGAAATGATGTTACGAAGGCAATGGAATCTGTTTTTCTTCAAGGACGGGTGCCGAAAAATTTACATCTCGACAGAGGAACGGAATATTACATCTCGAAATTTGAATCGCTTATAACACGTTACGGAATCAAACTTCACTCCACGTACAGTAATTTGAAGGCTTCGATCTGTGAACGTTTCGATCGCACGCTAAAAGGTAAAATGTGGAAACGGTTCAGCATGCAAGGAAGCTACAAGTGGCTCGATGTCTCATCTGATTTAGTTTCGGCTTACAACAACGCCAAGAACCGAACCATAAGAATGAAACCGTCGGATGTCACCGTAGCAAACGAGAGGCTGTTATTACGTCAGGCGTACGGAGGGCTTCGAGCGATACCTACCATATCGGCAAAATTCAAATCCGACGACAGAGTTTGAATCAGCAAATTTAAAAACGTCTTTGAGGAAGGTTACACTTCCAATTGGACCACTGAAATATTCACCAAAAGTCTAGTGAAAAATACTCATCCTGTGACGTACAAGCTCAAAGACTACCGAGATTAACCTATCGCTAGTGGTTTCTACGAACAAGAGCTCCTCAAGGTTGAACATCCGGATATCTATCTGGTGGAGAAGGTGCTCAAGAAGCGTGGAAGAAAAATGTACGTTAGATGGTCAGGTTTTGATGATACACACAACAGTTGGATAAACGAATCGGACATGTAACATTGAATAAATGAATTTTTTGTAAAAACGTATGTGCCTCTTTATTTTATATCCGACACATCACTAGTATCCATCTTTATTTTTCATACAACCGACTGACATATGTATCGTTGTACAATTTTTCATATTTCGGATTGTTCTCATTCATCATCTCACATAATTATATTTTATACATCATGGTACAGTTGTAAATCTCACAGCTAGAGTGCGGGCTTGTAGCCCCACAAAAGCGTGTCGGTTGTGTTTTGAAACACGATCCGCTTGTCATTATTTCAGCTCAGTGCCACTTTCTGCTGTTCTACGGTGTGTACCTCGTGCTTTTGACCTAATATCAAATGCTGATTTGCAGACGAATTTTCACGGTTCAAAACACATGCCAAATAATCGTTGAAAGTTATTTTTCTTAACGCTGATCCTTTGACACCTTTGGCACGTTTATTGTCTTTCTCATCTCCCAAGACTCGGAATGCGTACAATTTAGCTCCTAATCCTACAAATTCCAACATTATTCTTCCGTTATTCTCATCTTTCATCAAGACGAGAACTTTTTTGTTCGCTAGAGGCATTCCATAAACGTTGTCAAGCGGATAATTACACGTACCGAATTTGTGCAAGTCCCCCTTCATATGTTCGTATACGTCGGGGACGTTAAAATTGTAAATCAAACTGTCGGTATCCGTATACATTAATTTTGCTCGGTTGCCGAATTCCCGTTCAATATAATCATAATGCAAATCGTAGATATATGTTTCAGCCAGATCCATGATGGAGAAACCTGCATACAATGGTTTATTCAACTGGACTTTCGTCTTACTCATTTCAACGATAATTATATCTTTGTCGAAAATGGTGCAGCCGTGAAAATGAAGTTTGGTTATGGTAGCTCTAGCACCGTATCTTCCATCCCATTTTGTGATCAGCCTGACATCTCTATACTTCCTAAAATTTCTATTGTTTTGCCAAAAACTGCGTTGTTCATCAGTTTGTAAAAATTTTTCTCGAATTCGTTCTGAGATTTTTTGCGCAAATCGGTATTCAAATCTATGTATTTTTTGAGCCACGGGGTTAGTCTGAATTTGAGAACTCTGTGAATTTTGAGTAATTTTAAGCCCAATTGTAAGCATTGTTTCAAAACGCCATAGTAAACAACGTAGTTTTTTTCGGAAAGTAGCGTGGGCGTCAATTTCGGTTGCTTACTATTCGAGACCGGAGGTATATAGTGCTCCGGACACAGTGGTAAATCCTCATGAATTTCATGCAGTTCCCCAGGATATTCCAAATCCACCTCCAGTATATAACCAAACTCCGCATCGTCCGAGATGGTAAGAACGTCGCATTGTCCGAAGTCTGATAACCATTTGAAGCAACTGTATGGCAGAGCAAAACTCATAGCAGCACCGTACAAATTATTAACGTCAAAGTACATGAGATAAGATTCTTCGACCTCAGGATCGAATTCCTCTCCCATGTACCTGTTGTTAGCCTTTGCGTATCTGTTCCAGCACTGTGACACACCACCACGAATACCTTTTCGATAAACATAACCATATCTATGTCGGTGAGAAGCTCGAGCTTGATGTCGGTACACTTTAACATCGCATCAAACGACAGACCGGGCGCGGTGTAATAACGTAACGGGTCCAGGTTGTACGTTGTCCAACAGCTCTGTCGAAAGTTTTGAGAAACGTCGGCTAGTAAAAACACGTCCGTCTGTAAATACAAGTCCGAATACTCTCCTAAAGTTTGAACGTTAAAAGTTTGCCAAACTTCACATGCATGTGCATAGTCTTCGTCTGATATATCCCGATCATTTAATTTTGAGTAAAATTGTTGTTTGGATGGTAGCCGTCTGTCTTCGAGCTTTGCCCAACTGTCTATATATTCGTACGGGAACACTCTTTTTCTGGTCAATAACCGAAATTTATCTGAGCTACGATAAAATTTTCGTGTGATTGATTTCTGTTCATCACCGAGATACGTTGCCAATTTTTCAATACTACTGGGCATGAAACGGTACGAATTTACGAATCTAAACTTTATATTTGTCCCCTTGACATATTTTTTAAAAGAGATGTACTATTCCTTGTTTACGGGTAGAAGCTCAATTCTGCCCTTGAACGATGTAGCCAGTGCTTTCATCAGAAAATGCGAATCCTAACCCGACAGATTGCCAAATAACACTGGGATAATGTGCGAATTTTGGTAATTCAGATTGCAACCTCGATGAGCAGCACCACGGTACTTTCCCGTGAAATGGCAGTGATCACGATGTTTCACGTCTGTGAGTGTAAACGGTTTTTCACAAATATGACACACTGTTGTTGAATGAATTTCGTTGATTTGATTGAAATTGAGCGGTTCCATCGATACAACAGTTCTGAAATAAATTTCTAACGAATGTGCCAATTTCGATAACTCATTCACAAACCATTAAATGCAAGTCTCTCCACGATTAATTTTGAATTTTGAAATTGAATCGTTAACCGCACAATACAGATAGTAAGCTATACTATCCGGAAGATGCTTCTGATAAACTGTTTCATTTTCCCCAATACTTTCATGTGTGGGCTGCAGTAAACATTCTAGATCTGCGTAAATGCAGAACGGAACGGTTTCTTCATGTTTGAAATTTTCAAATTTTAGAATTATTTTCTCCTCTGTAGGTAGAGTAACTTTGGTTTTGTTCAAATTCATGCAATATACATCATGCTTGAACAAACACTTTTCAGATTGAAAGTGTAATAGACACCTATCACATAACCAAGTACGACGCTGATGTTTAGAAATTTGAGAACTTGTCAACCGCGATAAATTCCGAATTCGTGCTAAATGGAGTATTGAATTCTTTTCATAATTTTTCATACCATCGTCATCATCATCATCATCATTACTATCATCGCCGTCAACACTTTCAGATTCTCAGACTAAAAGATGAATTGTAGGTTTGTCAGACTTGTTTCGGCTTAAATAAATGGGTACAATTTCACTGCGCTTTTGTTTTTCCGTACTATCTATACCATAAACGTTAATTGAAAGTTTGTTAAGTTTCTCAAATTTTGGAATCTGGTCTAAAGACATTGGAAAATGCAAACCTTCGTATAGTATCAGTGAGCTGAAATGCGGATATGAAGTAACTGGGATTGTTGTTGTCAGCTGGTAACAGAGCTGCGGTGACCGACCATAGAAAGCAATATAAGTCGCTGTTACGGATGTTGACGATAGCCTCCTCATCTTGAATATCTTTGGGTAGTAGTGTGTATGTGAAGACACCGCCTCGTAGTGGCACGTACTTCTTGATATTCACAGTCAAATTTTTTATTTCAGTCAGGGACCAGCCTGAATCCTTTTCCTGGAAATCTTCCACCTTCTTCAACAAACGCTCTGTCGCGTTTTCGACAAACCATTCGTTGATATTTGTTGTCTGGAGGATGATTTCATTTCTCGTATTCAAAAATTTGATCTCTTCCACCGTGTGATCATCTTTTCTAACTTCAAATTTACAAGCCAGGATAACGTTGGCTTACAAGCTCCTGTCTTTCTTTAAAGCGTTTTTTAGTCTCGTCACCGCTAGTACCTTTGCGTCTTCTGGAAATCTCTCCACATCCTCATGCTTCAAATTGCCGATGGATCCAGTTCGAATTCTTCCCTTGAAAGCTGATTCCAAATCTTCCCAAAGACCTCGATCGCTTCTTCTTACTCTCCGTTTACCTTTATTCGATTTCTGAAGACGTTTGAATTTTTCCGCGAGCGCTTTCAAGAGTCCGATCGTTGTGATAATTCTCGTCTTTTCTCCAATGGATGAAGCCTTTCGCAGAATTTCGTTCAGAAGCCGAATATTTTGACTTTCAAATTTTATTCATTTCTGAATCTCTGCTGTTGATGATGATTTGTCCAAGATTTTGTACGATGATTCCATAATCTCGATCAATCTCAAAGACTTGGATTCCATCTTGAGCTTTTTCCTCACGTATACTTGACAAGTTGAGACCTTATGATCGTTTGCAGTGATGAGCGTCCTTTTTATAGGGCAGCTGTACGTATGTTTGCGTATGCGCGCGCACGTTTCAGCATTTTTAGAGCGATAGTCACCCAACACCGCAGATCCATGGCTCTGAATGTACTGCAGCTATCGGTCGACCTTGCACTCTGGTCTTGACTGAACCCGTTCAAAATTCATCGTAGAGTTCACAGTACAGTTACAAGCCAAAAAGAATGTCACGTGGATGATGTCAAACCGGCATCAGAATAAGTGAAAAACAATTCGTATAACCATTAATTTTGGAATGACGCGTGGTTGATAACGTGTGAAAGGAATGTGGGTCCGGTTGATGTTACACATCAGCAGCCCTACCGTGAGAAAGGAATTCGAAGTGGTTAATGTTACACATCAGCAGTCCTTTCGTGGGAAAAGAATGCGGGACGGGTAACCGACATCCAGGTCGGTAAAAAAGTTCACGCTCGCCGCTGCGCCCTCTACCGTTGGCAAGCGAGCACTACATAGAGACTCTGACCTTCGGTCGGTAAGATTGTCGGTAAAACAGCACGATTTTGACCTTCGACCGATAAGAATTGTTAGTAAAGCTGTGCGATTTTTACCGTCGACCGATACAACTGTCGGTAAGGTTGAACGTTTTTAACCTCGGGTCGGTGCGGCAGAGCACATCTTATCTTACGAGATTGGGGGTATTCTTCAAGGGTTTGCGTCTGGGATGCGATAAGTGGCTTGGTCGGTAAAACAGGTGTTTGTCATCAGAACCCGCCTTGCTGTACCACTTCTGTAATTTTTCACTAAAGACGACTACCAAAGAAAGCAGCTGCGATGCAGCTTCGTTCCGAGAAAGATAAATTAGTTTGTAGTACACTGCTATTTTATTGCATCTCGTTAGTAATTAAAAACAAATCATCAACTAAGAAATACTCGGATGGTGAAAAGTTAGTAGTGGCCGTCGTTTTCAAATAAATCACTAATTCTAAGCAAATATAACGACTTTCAGACATTATATGCATTGTAATGTAACCAGGTAATCTTCATATTACATTTAGGACTGTGATTCACTTATTGTTAGTTAAGTATTCAATAAATTGATACGATACATTGCTTTTTGATATGGTGAATTTTTGACTTTTCATTACCTCTGGTGATATCAGAAAAGCATTGGTTTCGATTGAAAATCACTTTTTATAATTTTAACGAATCTTTACGTTTTCGAACCTCTAGAATCCGAAAGACAGTTCTTAGAAAAATTTTGGTTGCATTTCGGTCGGTCGGTCTGTCTGTCTGTCGCTCTGCTCGAAAAATCAGAAACTGTTAGGACTTGGCAGCCAAATGAAAAAGTTTTGAAAGAAATATTTAAAAAAAAACGACTGAGAAACAAAAAATTTTTTCAATTTCTCCTCAATTAATGTATAAACTGAATAGAGCATAATCGTTTACTTATTGTTAGACAAAGTAATAAGGAGGAAAAAGTATGTTTGTCGGTACAACATTGAAAATCGATTCATTTCTGGTAGAAATGGCAGTTTAAATTAAACGGAACATGACAAGTTTTCATGCCTATCGTTGGATTATAAAATCCTGTAAGTTGCAAATTTTCGCAGCGAGCCGTTTTTGAGATCATCGCGGGAGTTTGTCGGACAGACCGATATTTTTGTAGAAATTAGAAAAAGTGATTTTCGACCGAGACCAATACTTTTTTTGTATCACTAGAGCTGATGCAAAGTAATATATTTCCTTAAAATCACTTACTTGTTTGAATTTCGAACAGAAAAATTTACTTTTGGCACGATGGTCATGTGGCGAGATAGCAGTCTAGTATTGACAGGCAGTTATCAAAGCTATCTGCTAACCTACCCAAGATATGTTTGAATACATTTGGATTCGATCTCGTTACTACTCTTAACTCAGGGAATGGAGGATCAAGTAAGAAATGGTCTGAGGAAGATGTTCGTTTCAATGTGTAAAGAGCTTACTGAAATTGTAATCAGTTTCAAGTTGTTTTTCTGAATAAAATGGATCTTGGAATACAATATACCGGGAGGATTATTATAAGGTTAACAGCACGAACAATTATAGACCGACAGATGGGCAACTTAGATTACATTTGAGTATAAGTAATAAGTATTAGGCAATGAGTCATCAAAAAGATGGGGAAAGACGTATAACTATCAGGGCACACATAACAGTCACGTTTTATTCACATGTGAAACATTTCCTGTGTGGTATATTCATTAATTTTAAATGAAGTATCATTATGAGCCAAACACTCATTACGTGCATATTACTTGTTCAAATTTAAATTTAATGAAATCAGAATACAAAATAGAATAAATTAAACTTGAAATGGAAACAAATAAAAATTTAATTAGATAACATAAATATAATCAATGATTAGCCCATAATGGTATTTGGCCTCAAATTCCTAACAAAAATAACACGTTTCAAGGTATTTTTCGCAAGAAAACGAAACATGACCATTAGGTCAAAAAACAAATTTGTTTGTTCAAAATTCAAGGAGATATAATCTCTGTGAATTTCTTCAATGAATACATGGTTCGAGATGCAAAACAAACGTGTTTTGAATTTAGTCAATATCTTTTTGTTCTCACGTTATATCGACTTGAAAATTTTGAGCAGGAAATTGGTTGTGAACCGAAGTACAAATTTAGATAGTAATTTGTACAAAAATTGTCAGAAATTAAGCAAATAAAAAATTTTTCTTCAAAAACCTTGTCGATCTCACGTGGAAAGCTCAGCATAAAATCATTCCCACGACTGATCTCTGTAGAATCTATCCTGACGTCCGTTTTACTTGGTAGAATTGGAATCTTTGTTTCCAATTTTCATTTTGTAGAACAGGTCACTGTAGAATCGGTCTTGACATTCATGAATATTCTGCAGAAATGAATTTTGTAGAATCCTATCGACGTCAAGTTATACTTAGCAGAACTGTGATCTGTGAAATATTTCCGTGGAAACGAACCTGTTGGGTAGGTCCTTTTGTTTCTTTATTACCAAAATTCTGATTGGAATTAGAAGTTTGGATCCGCAGGAAAATGTTTTATTCTCAGTTTGGTTTCATGGTTTTGTACTAAACAACATCATGTTCAGATCACATTTGTTTCACAAATGACTAGCATACTGAGGTTACGATCTTATTCCATTTAGTCTTTCAGTTTACAATGACTAATTGCTCTTTATTTATTATTTCAGCCAGAAAAAATTATCATCGACGAATCAGTTATCGTTGCTCAGTACATAAACAACCCGCTTTTAGTCGATGGGCATAAATGTGATTTGCGGCTGTATGTCGCTGTGACGAGTTACGATCCACTTTTGATATACCTTTATGAAGAAGGACTAGTCAGGTTTGCCACCGTCAAGTATGATGGCGGACATCAATATGTGTGGAATCCATGTATGCATCTTTGCAACTATAGCATCAACAAATTCCACGTAGATTACATAAAGTATGAGTGCTATTTGTTATTCTACCTATGTACTTAAATCATGACAGGTTACAACTACGCGTGTCTTATAGTCCTGAGAACTAAGAAAATCCTGATATAAAGCTAATTTCAATACAATTATTATTTCACTTGTAACACTACAAGTACATTGTCAGCAAAATGTACTAGAGTTGACTTCCTACTTATTTTGCCTGATTTTTCATTTGAGACATTTTTCTGCTTTCAGAGATATTCTCCCTGTATCTAAAATTTATCGTTATTTTCACTAACCTTGTTATGCGCACCTTCGAATTTCTTATCCCCGTTGGAATAATATCCATTCCATAACTCTTCTTGAAATTTCTCTAATAAGGGCCTGTTTCATTTAAAATTTAAAATTATTATTTATTTGACGCAGCATAACTTCGAATAAAACCTTAAAAGTTTTCACATTGTAAACAAATAAACTCAGCGCTCATGAAATTATTAGTTCCTATTACATTGCTTTCGATCACATTTAAAAATAATTCTGATTCTCAGGAGTGAAGATCCAGATGCCGAAGATGTTGGTCACAAATGGACACTCTCAGCATTGTTACGACATCTTCGATCCATGGGACAAGACACAGAACTATTGATGCAAAGAATAGAGGATGTCATTGTCAAATCTATTTTAGCCACTGCATCTGGAATTGTCAGCGGAGTGAAGCAATTCGTCAAACATCCAGATACTTGTTTCGGTAAGCTTTAAATTGTCTCCACGAAGCATTTTTGGTAGTTATCTGGTGAATGTGGTAGTTGAACGATACGAAGAATACAGTCCGACCCGTCCATACTAACGTCAAAGCTCCCGAGAGGAAGAGTTTTTTCGCGAATTCGAGTACCCTCACCATACGCACCGGACGTTCTTATCCAGAGGTTCGCACATGAATAATTAGAACTTTGAGGTTGAGTCGGAATGGGGGAAGTGCGCGAGCGAGAAAATGGAAAAGCGTATTTATTGAGGGCGTTCTTATTGATAGTTCGGACTGTATATGGGGCATTCCATGAAGTATCGATCAAGAATGGAAATTGGTATTTCCGATTTAGTTCAATCTTTTTTCTGTGAAAGTACTGGTCCAAAAACAAAGCCCTGATTTTTTAAAAAATTTTCAATCATGCATCTTTGGGATATTACCAATTCAACAGCGACCATTTTCTAAAATCTGAAAAAATTCAGGAAACCCTAGGAAAATATGACAAAATTTCCTAGCCTATTTGTTTAGAGAGAAGGCAAAAAAGATGTGGATCATCGACGTGGGATCCGCGAATTAGTGTTGATTGACTATAGCGAGGAAGCGGGATGATTATGATAATTGATTACTAATTAGAGATTACTTTATTTGAGGAAGATACAGATACGATGCGATCCGTATCGCAAGAGAAGAGAACGATAACTGACGATTTACAGGCGAGAATACACATTGATGATACTCATACATGTTTTTGAGACAGTAGATAATACATGAGATACAGCTGATTTGTTTTGAGTCGCGACACGGGCAAGTGGCGAGATTTGACGCAGAGACGGCAAGGAAACATTGCACGCGAGTGTGCGTCCATGCGTGAGGACGATTTTGAGTGTAGCGACACACACATTTAACTGATTTGATACTTTGCCGAGACACTATTCGAAGATGGAGATTTCATTACAGCAAAATTTGGATTTCGAATATAATGAAAATTTTGAAAATTATTTTTGGAATGCGTTTTTCACATGAAAATAAACAAAAAAGTTCCCTATGACACGGGTCGAAGAAAATATATTCACCAAGTTCAACTCGAAAAATAGTAAGTACCTATGTAAGTCTTCGTTAGTTAGCGCACTGAACGTCATTATAAAATCTTGAAAATCGCAAAGCCAGCACCGCTAGTTACGAATGTTCATGTATTCAGGCGAGAGTCCGTACCCCTTCTTTCTAGTGCACTGTCGACGAACGTACCGCGAGCAAAAAATCTCATAACTTACAATACAATGATACATCTTTTACTTTGTGGTATATGTAATGGTTGATCAGCAACAATGAAATTTACTTCAAAATTTTGTGATCAGCGCTGTACAAGTGAAAGGACACAGAAAACTCCAAAGGAGAGAATTGCGTATTGTAACACCGGCACTACAATTACTCCCCCCATCTTTGACTCTCAATCAACCGATATGTTCATCTTGTTGGTTGAAAGTGACTAGACAATCTAAAGATAAGAAAGTACATCACAATGATTCTGAAAATGATGAAGTTCCGCCTGCTGAAAACCCCAAAATTGATCGTACTGAAATTAATAAACCCGGACCTTCGAGTCCGGATCTAATTGTAAAATTTGCTGAGAAATGTAGTCAAGAATCAGCTGTGTCAAGTCAAGAATCGGTAGGTGAATCGGCTCGACAATCTGTTCATACATTCATAGAAAGTGTCTCGTCGTTGAACTTGGTCGACAACTCCGTTCGCACAGAAAGTGAACTGTCCGATGTCAACGTTACTACACAGTAAATAAATTCAGTATTAAACTTTCTACATTTGCCACCTCTAAAATCGACGGGTAAACAGACCGATTCCTATATCCAATCTATATTTAGCGCGGTGTGTCAGTCTTTCAAGAAGAAACTGGAAATAATTCGGCCTATAAATATAACATCGGATCCTGCTGACATTCCGATAAACGGGATAATGTTCATTTACATTAAAAAATATGTTACTAATATTTTTCAAGCCAATATATTACATTACTTCGATTTCTCTCTAGGACATTCTAAGTGAGCATCACGACTATGAAGTTTTATCAAAATTGAAGAAAGTATTTTGCAATTCACAAGTTGACAATGAAAATAAATAATGATTCTCACTCTTGCTCCATTACATTGGCCCGTGCGAAAAATAGAGAAATTCTTTGAACGTTTCCACATGGCACGGCAAGATCAGATATTAGTTTACGATAAAGGACTCACGAGCACTCATGCTGCATCTTGGCAAAGTGTGTTTAAGAATTTGCTGTTTATTCATGGGATTAGTTCAATAATGTGTTAAATCATGTGTTTTAGGTCACAAAATACCCATCAACACTATCGATCTTGTGAAATCGTTTTATACTTCGGACGAGATCAGTAGATTACTACCAGGGAAAAAGATTTCACTTCGGTTCGTACTCCGGTTTCTAATGTACGAATTCATGAACAAAAACGACTTGTCCTTGGTAATTTGAAGGAAATATTCGAGGCATTCAAAGAAGAAAACCCTTTATTGAAATTAGTTTTTCGAAGTTTGCTCAACTTTGACCTAAGCATTGTGTATTAACCGGTTGAGGCGTCACTCACACAACTTGCGTGTGCACGTTTCACTAAAATATACAATTGATCTTTCAAAATGGTTCAATAACAAAAAATTGTGCTACCCAACTATCTAATTGTTATGATTGCATAGTGCTGGTAGTTTGTGAAAATCCTAATTCTCAATATTACTTTGGTGAGTGTACTGATTGCCTGAGGATCACAAAGATAGAAGAAATTCTTCCAAAAGCTTTGAAACAATCTGAAATTGACAAAAGATTTGTCAAGCAATGGGGAAGCATACATCGTACTAAATTATTGATGAATACAGTTTCAACCGATAAGTTCATTGAAGAGATGTGCAAGCAATTGAAATGCCTCCTTAGTAGTATAACAAGGCGGGTTCTGGATAGAAGTACCTTCTTTACCGACCAAGCCGCCTATCCGCCGACCAATCCGCCTATCCGTGCATCCAAGATGCAAACCCTTGAAGGTTACCCCCACTCTCGTAAGATAAAATGTGCTCTGCCGACCGCTCGTCGGTAAGAAAATCTCCCAAATGACCATGATCGTTGGTAGAAAATCCTCCAAATGACCATGATTGTCGGTAAAAAATCCTCCAAATGACCATGATCGTCGGTAAAAAATGCCTGAAATTGCCGTAGTATTACCCCTTGTGGGATAAATTGTGCTTTTTGTCGGTAAAGAAAATCATGCTCATCGAGCGGGATCGATAACTGCATTACCGAGCGCACTCCGTGAATCCTCAGGCGTTCGAGCGGACCCCGTGGATCCTCGAACGTACGACCGAGAATCCTGGCATGTGTCAGGTTTTGAGAGCGTCCAGAAGGTTCGAGAAGATTTTCACGGCCTTGAACGAATCTAGACTGACAAACAATTCGTCCGATGTGTTTCGACTCGACGGTGAGCGGCATGCGGTCAAAGGATTTCGGTGCGACGTTGAATTCTGAAAGACCCGCTCTGGCCTTAAACTAATCTTAGACAAACAATTCTCGGAACCGTCCGACGAAAACAATACTTGGAATCGTCCGACGAGTTTCGACTGGACGGTGAGCGGCCTGCGGACAACGGATTGCGGTGCGACGTTGAATTCTGGAAGGTTTTAACGTACAATCGAAGACACATCATTTCGGTAGCTTCTAGAAGTTTTTCAAGGATTCTGTGTACCTGGTGGGAGGAATAAGGCTATAAAAGGCTGAATTTCAGGTCAGAAAGACAGTCTTGCATCTTCAGCTCTCATGAAGAGAAATTCAAATAAAGCAGAACTAAAACAGCGAATCGATCTGTTCTTAAAAAATATTCATGACTTGAAAACCGTTGTAAACCAGAAGTCAGAACTCAACAAAGTGACAAAAAAGTTCGCAAATCTAAATTTATCAAGACACACGTAACTGCTAAACATTAAAAAAAAAAAAAAAAAAATGGATTTCACAAAACTGAACAAAGTTGCAAGCATGAAAGAATTTCTACCGACGAAGAAATTGACGGAGCTAGAAATTTTCAAAATCTACAAAGTCACTAACATTCGACGAGTCCAAACGAGGTTTGGACAGCGTGTCGTCACAGATTTGAACGACGAATTCAGCGTATTCTTACCGGCACGGATTGTGCGACTGCTGAACGAGGACAAGACCCAATACCAGAAATTGGTGCAGACGATGGAGGAGGAGCGGTTGCTCTTTGAATTCAAAGATGCGTCGACTCTCGCTTAATTTGTACACCGTATCTGGTCAACGTGTGCAGCGTCTCCTTCTTACCAGCATGGACCGTGCGACTACTGAACGTCATCAAGAACCAATTTCAAAAACTTAAAAAAAAAAAACTTTCGAAGAAGTTTCTAAGTATTCTACGTTTCATAACGTTTAAGAAAATTGTATAAACATTTTCCCAAAGCTTTTATTTATTTTTTGCTGTACATTAACTAGATATACTACTACTACTACTACTACTACTACTACTACTACGTTGCATGCTGTTGTTTACAGCTCTCTGAAACATACAATAATTTTGGAAATTTAAGATATGATGTATCACTCACGCACACAAAAGTATTTATCAAATTTGTTCTAAAAGTTGTGAAATGATATTTTAGAAACGTAAGACATGTATGTATCAGAAAATTTTCAAGGTTTTCGTTTAAAAAAAAAAAAAGGAAATTAAATTTGTTCTAAAAGTTGGGAAATTAAATAAAAATTTTTTTTACATTTTTTAAAACAGAAAATCCCCTTCTTCATCACGTACCAGGCGGGCCGCCACACCCGCCTGGTAAACGATAACGTCATTTCGAGGGTTGTTATCGTCATCACGGTCACCGTTCGCCATGTGCACGCTCATTGCCAACCTTACTGATTGTACCAGAAAATTGTAAGGTATTTTGAATATCAAATCGAATACTCTATAGGCACCCGCACATGTTGTAAAATGTTTACGTACTCCATTTGTGTTCTTTAAAATAATCTGAAAAAAAACGCACACCCGTTAAATTATTTCTTACTATAATTAATACTTACATTCACTCAAGTAAAATCGAAAATTGTTGTACACTCAAGGTAAAAAACTGTATAAGTGCACTGATTTCAATCACGCACCTCGACGGTTTGCAAGCTCAACTGTTGAGGGCGTTGCCTATGCCTCGAAGAACGCGCGCGAACAGAAACTCACGATTTTCCTTCTCATTTCCTAATTTTTGAAGATAATCGCTTTCAGATTTGCGAAAAACGTACTGAAAGTACGTTATCTTTGAAGTGAGACACAGCGGACAGTGAATTTTTTTTCGAAATTCGGCGAAAGAGGCGACACAGATCTATTCTTTATCTTCAAAATGACTCCCTAAGAACCTAATTATCTTCAAAAATGAGGAAATGAGAAGGAAAATCACGAAGCATAAAACAGCAAATTTTTCGCGCAAAAGGCGGGTGGCTGCTAGCGCCACGACCGTGTTGGCCGGCGACCATGCGAATTACAGGCGAGGAGAGTAGACTCAAACCTCCCCCCCCACTACAATTCCCCTCCTTCGAATCCTCGTCGCTCGGCACGTGGATAGTGTTCCGCGCTTTTATTTTTGTTTGTGTTTTTCTACAGTTTCTTTTATCATTTCGAGTCAGTATTTATTCCCACGATGGCTAAGAAGAGAAGGAACCTGTCTTTGAAGAAGAAGAAACGACCCGGCATAAAGATTTTGGCAAATTTCAGGAAAAAAATTAGGTAAATCGAATTATTTATATGATTGATGTCGCATCCTCTCCGACTTCGAGATTCAATCACTTGAGTACGAACAATCGCAGGGCTCTAATCTAAGAAGGTACTTTCAAGAGCCGATATTGCTGTTCATAATAGCAGTATAAATTCATTCTCACCTTTTTTTTATACATACGAAAATATAAAATAGAATGCATTGTGACGTGTGGTACTAGCCCGGTCTGCATTAGTCGCTAAAATATGTCATCAATTTGTTACGTGTTCAGATTAAATGATAGAAATCACTATTCGGCAATTTGCATTAGTGTTTACACTTTGTCGATCATAAGGAATATTCTCATCACTTATTGTGACTACCTAAGTATCCAAGGTAAAATCACAAGGTATCTGGCAGAATTTTCCATCCGAAGTAAATACAGCGCGTACGTATTAGGCCACTAAAATACGCGCGTTTTGTTTTTAGAAATAAACTTGACGTAATTCTGGGGTGATCATACATGCACACATTACTTACAAATCAGCCACGTACAAAACTGTCATCAAATCAGATACTACTGCCAAGTATAATTTAGTTAGAAACTAATGATGATTTTGATATACTATGACTAATGATGACAAAAAAAAAATTGAAATATACATAGTCGTTTTTTTGCAGTACCGGCACTAGACGTGGCTTCGTTGCTTTTGTCACTTGTATTCGGTGAAGTGAGGGACCGAGTTATTTTCGCGTTTGTGACAGTATAAGAAATACCATGTCGCAATGTGCATTTTTTTCAGATCTTATTGTTTGGTCACGATTGCAACGTCTGATTCTTATCTGGATTTGTTAGGAAATAATACGTTATTTGCAGTGAGTATAACGCAATCAATTTCATCTGGTTTGATCCAAAGCTCTGTAAGGGTTTTGTGTCTTGTATGACAAATGAAGACATGAAAAAGATTTTAATTGTAATCTAGTTGACATGAAGAGTAATTCTTTCTGGTTGCATCCGAATAAAAATGATATCCGTCCTGATTTAAGTAAACTCGTTTATAGATTTCATATGCACTCTTTTTTTCTATATGTAGAACAGACCCGTATCTCCTACATCTTATCCAGGTCACAAAACTAACCGCCCAGTGATCGAAACGCATTTTGAACATCATTTGAAACATCGCATGATTAGGAGTCGGGGACGCTTTTCAGCTCACGTAGAAGTTGATCGTGTGTTGGTGCTGACGGTGTGCGCGTGGTTTGGAGGTCGCTTTTTCACTGGAAATTCACTCTAAAACGGACGTATCGCTCATAAATTTCGTTTACCAAGGTCATGCCAATACGTCGCCATTAGTTGTTGAAACATAGACACGTTATTTAAATCACGGTTGGAAAAAATATGGAACAAATCATAAGACACGAAATATATAATGATTATACAATTCTGAGATCTTGGTTTCATATAAATACGAAGTGAACCCAATGTCACTTCAGGTTGAAATGATTAATAGATGAATCCGGGTACTGCCCAAAATCTTATACGGTGTTTGCATTCAATCTCTACATACGTATTCTGATTATATTGTAACATTTTGGGTGTTACGGAAATAAATCGGGTTCGTTGAGAGTTGAAGAAGTAACCAAGGCAGGCAAAATGAATAGATGGGAAAAATGCGTTTAATAGCGATATGTGTTTTCAGTTTAAAGTTGGAAACAAGACTGTTACAATAATGTTGGTTGACTCAGAAACCTTATTCATTTCATATCATATGAGTGCTCTTATATGTCTTTTATCTATGATGAATACTAGTTCATTAAAAAATGGAGCGAAACTGGTAATTTCTCCCTTTGTAACAATATAATATGGATGAGTCGCGAATTGGTCCATGTAGAGACCAAATACAAAAACCGTACAAGATTTGAGATAATACCCAGATTTATCGATTCGATACTTTAAGTAGAGGTTACTTGATTATCTAATGCACAGATCAAGTGAGCTTGAAAAATATTCAAAAAATTGACAACTATATATTTGAACCAAATGTACAAATATATTACATTTACACCAAAACTTTCTGACAAATCCACACGTGACCCGAATAAAGTGTGACTCCCTCATAATTTCTAATAGGTTGCGATCCTTTGGAAAAGCCAATACGCATAGCTTAAGAATGTCAGATAAATCCTTAATTTATATTATTATATCTTCTGGTTGACAAGTTTGGTATGGACCGGATCAGATTTGAACCGGTTACCTTGACAGATTCATAAATAATCCGAATGAAGTGTAAATTCCCGATAGATTCGGATAAGTTGTGATGGTTTGGAAAAGCCGATACAAATGGCTTCGAAGTATCGGATAGACCTAGATAAAGCTCCATTTCCTGGTTGGTTTTCGTTGGTTAACAAGATTAGCATAGACCTGAATGCTTACTTTATGCGTGGTCTGAATTATACATAGTTTCCGGATTGTCTGGGACTAGTTGTTAAATTAGGTGTTTGACGAATTATCAAATTTCGTATACGTTTCAGATTAGCCATGGTGATTTGAACGACACGGAAAGTATTCGGAATCTAGCCAGTTTATAATCTGGTTTGCCAGTTTATCGTAGGCCAATAGACCAGCGCACGGCGGTTCCAAATCCCAAATTGCTGGCAATAAATAGAAAAATGAAGTTTATATTTACGGAATTCTAAGTATTGAGCCAGGTAGAGGGGTATTTCTGATGTCCCTTCCAAGGGTCGGGAAGTGTCAGATGTTGCATTTAAGCGTTGGGGTCTCATTCGAATCGAAATGCTCGAGCAGGTAGCATCGGTCGTGCGTTACGGCCTGAAAATTACGTTGTGTTTGAAGTGAAATAACTTTTAGTAGAATTGAGTAATTTGAATTCTTTAAAATGGAATTTCCTTCTAAAAGTAAGTAAATTACTATATCATTGAGATTTTTCATATAAACCACACACCGAGCAACAAAAAATGTAAACATGTACTGTAAATTCTCGTGCCCGCCGAGAAAAAAAGTTATGCTTATATTGAGTTAAAGTTTATAATTCAACAGAATTCGGCAACCGATCAAGTGTCACGTTATTCTTTACACTCTTGAGTAATACACCACCAAAAATCAACTGCTCCAAACTGCCCATTTGGTTACGGTGAATTTTTCTATAAATTGACGCACGAATTCAGGCGCGGTGCGCTCGGCACACACACTATGCGAGGTGCACGGCAGTAGAGTGCGATGTCGAGTGATTTGTTTCTCATGAAAATCATTTTAGTCCACTGAATTCGACTGTTATTTTCATCAACAAATCATTATCGTTTCTTCAAAATTTTGTATTACTGTCTCACTGTTGAATTGATTTTTTCAGGCTCTCGGGTAAGCAGTAAAGCGGTTGCAGTTGGTTTCAGGCGACAGGAGTTTTTTGATTTATTGGAAAATCATTATTGCGTGAAGCAACGGCGTTGGTAATACCGCCAACTATCAACAACCAAAAAGTACTCCCAATGACTGACTCCGACTTTAGCGACAATAATAATGTTAGCGATTCGGACAGCAATTGGACTCTATAAGTCTAAGCGTCTTTTCGTAATTTTCTTTTTACACAAAAATGGTATTCAATGCAATTTTAAATAAATTTATGCTTATATTCAAAGTGTATTTGTATTCACATACTTTTCCAATCTACTATATCCCACATATATCTATGTGTTGATACGTTCTTTCGTTTTATCAAAATAGAATCTTGTTCAGCGACCTCAAAAACCCCCGAGTATCAAAGAGTTCGGAGCGATTGATTCAAATTTGGAGGAAATGGTCCGCCATTTTCAGGCCGCCGTCTTGTTATTGTAAAATTTGACTGCAGATTCGTGTTCAGTGACCTCAAAAACCGCGATTAAGAAATTTCGTAGCAATTTAACAATACCTTCTATATATGGCCAGCCATTTGGGATTTGGAACCACTGTGCGTTTCACAAGAACCTATTTTTTAGTTTCTGGGGATCACGAAAGGTGAAGATACGTCAGAATAAGCAGAAGTCACTCTGGCCCAAATAAAAGCTTTTCTTTAAAATTAAAAGAAAGTAAAGCAATATGAGCAGTGTATTTCCGAAAAGTCTTAATAACTATAAGAAAATTATTATGAATGTTCCAGAATTATTTGGGTTTGATATCTTAATTGACGACACCTTGAAACCTTGGCTACTTGAGGTCAACCTCACTCCGTCTCTAGGTTGTGATTCCCCATTGGACGTGAGATTGAAATCTGCATTAATGGCAGATTTACTCACGCTTGTAGGCATTGCTGCTGTTGATCCAATATTGAGACCACATAGTAACAACCATCGATCTATTACGAATCCTTCAAAAAATATGACTAGTGTGAGTTATACTTTACAAGCATTCTCATACTGTTTTCTCTGGTCTCAATTGCTAAATCAAACTTTTGGTTTCATTGAATAAATATGTTTATGTGATACAGTACAGGAGAGTCCATTCGGCTGAAATGCTCATGCAGAAGAAGAAAAATGTAGCCAAAAATAGTTTAAACAAATCTGGTCTCACAGCTGAACAGCAAAGAATAGTTGCATCTGCTCGAGCACAGTTTGAACGAAGAGGTGGATTTGTTCGTATCTTCCCTAGTCCAAAATCGTGGGAAATCTATTCTCAATATCTCGGTAAGTTAACAAGCCAAGAAAATAGTAATACATTTCTCGTTACCATATTTTTTTCTACAGAATGATTACTAATACTTTTGGTGAGAACAAATTATTCCTCTTGATATGAAATAAAAGCGATTATATGAATTTTTTTGTAACTCTCGCTGGTTGCTATAGTCAATTTTTCTTTCGAAGTGGAAATTGGGGTAACACACATCATAGTCTAACTCACCAAAGGCCATCTCGACTGTAAGTCAGGTCACACTCCAGAAATAATTTCCATCGTAACCCAAGACACAGTAATTGTATGTTTCCTGAATGACGGTGTTTTCATTTACATTGATCGACTACTACGATGGCATGAAGTTCCAAAACGATTGTACTTTTAACTCATGTATACAATTTACATGTATTTACAGATTCTGTCACAGGAATACCAGTAGTAACAGACCCCTTGGGGCCAGGAAGGTTGCAACAGCAGGTTAATACTAACTATAATTTAATGCTACACGAACAATTGTTCCCAGCTGCATGCCGAACTACCGGATTTATTATTCCAGAAGTGACATTGGATAGACTTTCAAGGTATTTCACACTATTACTGAGCGTATACAATACAAAGTAGTTTATAATTCTTGTTACTTTTTGTACGGCAAAAAACTCTTCAGAATATTTTACAATTATTTATTTTAGCGTATACAATACAAAGCAATTTATAATTCTTGTTATTGTTTTGTGCGACAACAAACTCTTCAGAATATTTTGTTTGTATACGTAAAAATTTTATAAGCTTGTAAAATAACTCTCCAGTGAAAATTTGTAGAACATAAAACAAAAATAAGTGTTCACGGTGAATCACACTACTGTTGAAAAAAATGTTCGGAAAAATGCTAAGATATATCAAACCCTTGAGGGATGTAGATGAAATATGTATATGACACGGAAGATGGAATAGAATTTGTTCATCCAAAGTATGATTCAGAAGCAAGATAGGGAATAGTATCCAATAATAAGGAAGGTGATCGAGAGATGGGCTTAAAAATCAGATGACAGAGGGTGGTACTGAAACTCTATCTGACCGTGTTTGCAATAGATGGGAATGGAAGAACAGGGAGGAGGACAAGCTTACGATATATGTATCTTACAGTTATACGGTAGACTTTCCATATATTGCCGTGGCAGAGAGGAAATCCTCACACAGATTCTTCCGACTACAAACTAGCGTCTCCCACTCTCACCCGCTGCGTGATCCGATCAGGCGATGCAACACTCGGTGGCCTGACTCCGTTAGGCTAGAACGGCTGAGGAGTAGCGACGATCCGTATATCGCCTTACCGCGAATTTCCCTCTCCTACCGCCTCGCGCACGGCGATATACGGAGAGTCTACTGTATTATAGTTAGTTTGGATAAGTGACGTACGGAACGTAGTGCCAGACATAACATATCTCAGAATGTTTCGTATATAGTGTTTCCAAATTCAGATTATTCAGAAAAGTTTTCGAAGGTGTTTTTCGAAGGAGTCCTTCCATCAGGGATTAAACATGTATGAAAATGAACAACTGTAACTGGGAAATTTAAATTTACCTTTTGAAAACCTTTTTCACACATTAAACAGGTATGAAAGATATGAAAGAGCTTTGGTGAAAGGTCATAAACAGAGCTTGGATCGCGGTGACAGCAAAGAAAACTTAGACGTGGATACACACAAGTACAAAGCACAAGTGATGAAGCTTATGGAAGATGGAAATAAACTCAGGTTAGTATGTCTAACGTATGTTATATGTTTCTTTGTTTGGTTGTCATTTATAAATATTATTATTCCTAATTGAAAAATGCAGCTCAGAAAGTGTCACCTATTTTGCGGGAATTATATATAAAATGCTTACGAGATTATTTTACTAATCATTTCTTAGTACTGTGACATAAATCTTGCATTAATTTCTTCCAGTACTAAATCTGACTTACTGTTTTCGGAAAAACAGGCAGCATCTTATTTCTCAAAGTCTGATAATATCGAAAAGAATTCGAAGCCCAATGGAAATGAGATTTGTCACAAATTTGAAGATGACCATGTTCAGCGGTCGAAATATTTATTTAATCATTTATTTATTCAACCAGAACGTTACTTCGTTACAAAACCAAGCAAACTCTACTGATTGAGGTGAAACGCATTTATCTGTGTGTCGGACCTAGATAAGCTAAGCTTATGAACTATTACTTACAAACTGTATTAGACGATGAACATAAATTATTAAATTTTCAAAAATAGCCATTAAGCTAAAGTTCATTAGGGAGATTATCGAAACAGCTAATTGCTCTAATGTTACGGTTTTGAATACTTGCAGCTTTGCGTCTATAGGAGGATAGTATAATGCTCTTATTCTTAATAATACTGCTAGCATTTATAAACTTATCTTTCAAATCACTTCAGTAGAATTTCAAATATTCAAGAGAAAATAGTTATTCAGCATGTAGTGGGTCATTATGGTTCATAAATTGATTTTTGTTTACAGTTTTCAGGATTCTGAATTGGAGTCCTTGCAACAAATTAAAGTTGTATGAATATGCTCCACCTCAAGTTATGATCTCATAGCTAATTATGCTATGGAAGAGGGCATAATATAACATTCTGAGCTTGCATGAATTTGGAGATTTGCTTGCATTTTAGTTTGCATGAATTTGGAGATTTTGCGAAATATGAAGAACTGTAATCAAGTTTTGCTCATTATTCAAAATATTCAGATTGATAGAAACACTATGACAGTAGTTTTTCATAAAAATTTTTAAGATGAATATTAATTTTTCGTTCTACTCTTGGCCAACTTTCATCTGTGGATATAACAGCAGTGTCATCAGCAAAGAATATGATTATTTCATCAGGCTTACTAGTTAATAGATCATTGACTTATAAAATAAATAATAGCGGCCCAGTACAGTACTCTGGTGAACTTCAGTATACTTCACCGTAGTCACTGACACAGTCATTAATTTTAACTCTTTGATATTTATTTGGTAAGCAGTTGTAAATAGTTTGTACGTATTCCCTTTGATGCCATTGGGGCCAGGAAGAAGGAGGGGTTTCATTGTGACCGACCTTTGACGGGAGAGTGGGGGGAATACACTCTTAGTGTCACGTCACGTTCCTTTTTATGCGTATTTATTTGTCTGTCATGTCCAGAGGAGGGTAAAAAACGGCGTGAGGATGTGTAATTTGTGGTGGTGGATGGTGGTCGGGGCGAGGGGGAGGGGGGTCCAAAATGACCGGAAAAAGCGTGACATAATATTTGAATGGCGTCATAGTTATAAAGCTTGTGGAATAAGATTGCATTATTTCACTGTATTATAAGCTTCAGGCAAATTCTAGGGAACTGATGGCAATTGGAACGCTATTATCGAGTTTTTCATCGATTATGTTAGATACGCAATGCAAAGCATTTCCAGTCTGAAGGTTTCTCACAAATCCATGCTGCTTTTTTGATCAAATTTATTTTATTAATGAAATGCAAAATTCTATGGTAAATTACTTCTTCAAAGATTTTAGTCAAGTTTAATGTTAAGGATATTGGGCTGTAGTTATATTTTATGTGTTTTTTGACAGCTTTAAAGGTCGGTTTAACTTCTGGGCCAAGTGGATTTCTCAATACATAACTTTATTATATGAACCAAAGGATCAATAATATGACTGGATAATAACACCATTGTTATAATGTTTATATTATCAAGATCGCCATTTTTGATTTTCATATTGTTGATTATCTTGGTTATTTCGTGGCTATGTGTAGATGCTATAAGAACTGTTTTGTTATAAAAGGGTCAAAGTTTAATTTGAGACCCAGGCGGTTAATTGTTGAATATTTTTGTTAGGGGGGTATATACACTCATTTCGTGAAGTTCAGAGGTATTATTTGAAAAGCAATTTTAGGAAAAGTGAAAGATATATTGGCGAAGTTTTTATTTATAAAATTTCCTTAGGTATTCAGATGTATTGTAAAAAAAATCTCAAGAACGTTCCAAAATTGCGAAGTTATTTGCCCATAACTTTGCCGCGGTATTCCATGCGCGCGTTAGTGGTGTACATCGCTACAGTTGATCGGAGGTTCTGGAAGAAAGAAGAAAAAAGTTTTAATCATCGTAATAGATCTTTAATATGAACCAACAATACAGCTGAAAAAAATGAATCGTAGCAGTTGGAGACGATTGAACGATTGACCTCAATTTATAACGACCATATTATTTAATAAACAAAACTTGGGTCGTACATTTTTTATGAATGGCAGTTCACATCCAAGGGAATGGTATGAGAAAGTGACTGAACCCTCACGGAAAAAACCCTCAACTTTGGTGTAAATTTGTATCCTCAACTCATAGGTAATGCTAAATCGCCGTAAGAAAAAGGTTGAGGGTTCGTGAGTTATGAAGTACACGAGGTCAAAAACTGTGATTTGTGCGAAAACGGTTTCAAAGTTTGCAATGGAAATTGGCACGCCCAGTCTGCAGTATATTTGACTTTACTTACTTTAGTACAAGCGTGCGCTATATGAAGCGCCTTCTTCGGCATTGGCAGCATTCTCAGCATTCTTTTTTTAATTTCTTCTAGCAACTCTACCTACTTTAGTTGCACGTTCAGCCCGGATGCGTGCGACAGACAAACGTGTATCATCCAGTGCTTCGGAAGCTGCTACTGCATTTGGTCCGATAACGATATTAAACTGTTGCAGGATTTGGAAAAAAAGTATTAGCTCCATCGTTGAATGTACTAGCGAACATGTATGTAGCAATTTCAACAATCACGTTTCCGCTGAATGATATTTTTGAAGCGATTTTCCAAATTTTGTAGTTCAAACTCTCATTATTATTTTGGGTGAAGCCTCCTGAACACTTCTCTATTAATTCGTCGCTACTAAGGGCTTCATATACCGGTCTGATCGCTTCTACTACAGATGCACTGACAAGAAGACCTTACAGGTTGTCACTCACGGATTTTGATGGGTATCAGATATATGTAGAGGGACCTACTCTGAGTACCTGAGTACAGGGATTTTTTTCAACGGCTCATAGTTTTTGAGAAGAATCGTTCGGACTTTAACTCGTACCTATTATAGCGGTAAGGTAATATAATTTCCAAGTAAGCGAGCGCAGCCCAGTGGATAAGGATCACGGCTCCGGCTCTGACGGTCCCGTGTTCAAGTTCCGCGCGATACTTTGTTTTTTTCTAACGAAATACAAATAAATTGAATGGACTGCAAAATCGTCTGATTATTTATTATTATTTTATTTATTATTATTTTTAGACTTTTTTTTACTGTTTTAATTTAAAAATTTTTTTAAATTATTTATTATCATTTTATTTTTCGTAGTGACGTTATACCCAACGTATTTATTCACACAACTGATGCCTGCGAAGGACTGGTTTCGTCTGACTGCTCAACTTCCAAAATTTCGTTAGGGCTCGTATAACAAAGGGATGGGGTATAAGTGGGGATGGGGATCGCAGGTAGCAAACCTGACTAGGGTATTATATTCAAAATAACGGGCCGACCGTTTTAAAATTCATATTATAATCAAAAACTTCTTGTGAAGGATATTATAATCTCTTCTCCTGTCATAATTTTTTTTTGTGTGAAAAATAAAATAATAATAAATAATTTTAACAAATTTTTAAATGGAACAAATGAAAAAAAATAAAAAATAAAAAAAGTTTAAAAATAATAATAAATAAATTAATAATAAATAATTAGACGATTTTGCACAGTCCATTCAATTTATTTGTATTTCGTGAGAAAAAAAAAAGTATCGCGCGGGACATGAATCCGGGACCGCCAAAGTCGGAGCCATGAACCTTATCCACTGGGCTGCGCTCGCTTGCTTGGAAAATATATTACCTTACCGGTATAATAGGTACAAGTTAAAGTCCGAACGATTCTTCTCGAAAACTATGAGCCGTTGAAAAAAATCCCTGTACTCAGGTACTCAGGGTAGGTCTCTCTACAACATATCTCAGACCCATCGAAATCCTTGAGTGACAACTTGTAAGGTCCCCTTGTGAGTGCAGGCTTGTGAGTACATGAATCCCAGGCGCTTGCGGCTTCTGCTTGTCGCCACGTACACCAACTTTCTGCACCAGGGGGGCAGTTATCACGCTGAGGATCGCTATCAGTTGAGCATTTGTGATAACATGTTGCCCATATACTGTGACGGGTTTTGAGTCCGCACTAATAATGGGGAGGGGAGGAGCAATTGGAGACAGGGCGGATAGAATAGGTAAAACTTTGTGTGTATATTTGTGAGGGGGGGTTGACTTAAAACTAATAAGGGTACAAAGGGGTTGTAGACGTTAGTGGTGACTGATCACGCCTCAGCCCTTAGCGTCACTTAATCCTAACTTACAGATACGCGCGCGGGGGGGGGGGGGGGGGGGGGGGGGGGGGGGGGCGTGTAGGGGGGACGGGGAGTGTGGGGTAGGAAGGGTCGGTATTGCGGGCGGGGGTGGTGTAGTGTGACGGGGAGTGTGAGGTAGAAAGGGTTGGTATTGCGAGGGGAGGTGGTGTAGTATGACGGGAAGGGGGAGGTAGAAAGGGTTGGTATTGCGAGGGGAGGTGGTGTAGTATGACGGGGAGGGTGAGGTAGAAAGGGTTGGTATTGCGCGGGGAGCGGCAGATCGGCTGTAGGTTGCAGGCTAACCTGGTGTCGTCGGTGTGTGTGGGTAACGATGTGTAACGGTGTGTAGGGTGTGTCTCTCTCGTTCTCTCTCTCTGGCGGTGTGTGTAACTGTGTGTCTCTCTCGTTCTCTCTCTCTGGCGGTGTGTGTAACTGTGTGTCTTTCTCGTTCTCTCTTGGCTTCTCGGGGTTAAACTTGTTGCTGCTTCGCAGGCCGTGATCGTACTGCCCGCTGGCGCTCGGCTCCGCCGAGCGTCGGTGGGCTTCGGTTACCTTCGGGTGTTTCCCGACGGGACGGGACTCACCCGTTCGGCTCTTCCCCGCGGGTTTGGGGTTTGTTGTGACTTGCACTCTAGGTGCAACTTCACAATACTTTTCTTCATACAGTAGGCAATGGATTTGTAATTATTTCTTATAGCGAATCCGTAATACACCGTCAATTCATCGATTAATTTTGCTGTCAATTTTCCTTTTCCTCTGAGACCTTTATTTTGTTTTTTAGTATTCCGGAGCTAAGTGCTCATGCGTTTTTGAACATGTCCAATACATTCTCCCTTTTTTACAATTATGTCTCCGTACATGATTTGAATGTTTTTGTACCGCCATCTCCAACGCAATACAAATACTTTATGCCGTGTAATTGTTCAGATCTTGCAAACATCTCAACAATTCCATCAACTTCCATTTTCCCTGAACTTCCTTTATAATTCGCTGTGCATTCAGACGCATGACCTTCCTACCACTCATTGTATTCTTTGGTTTCCTCTTCGTCCACAACTTTACCAGTTAAAATTCCTATGAAAATTACTACACCTTGGAGCGACGAAAACCCTTTTTATCTCCCAAGTACCGACTCTAGAGACAATTATTCCAGCAGGTTCAACGACGGTATCTTTTACTCCCGTGAGTCGCCTTTCTTCTTCAGCTGCTTCTTGCATAGATGAATGTGTAACCACTTCTGTTGTATTTCGTACGTTTCACGTGATCTTGTCGTAACTTGATTGACAAAAGCATTTCGGAAGATCAATAATACCCGCAAAAATTTTTATTCCTTTCGACCCAATTCCTAATAATCGCGTAGCTAGAGTGAATCTGGTATTTATTTCATGGCTGTCGTTATTAGTAAAGGGACTCGAACTTATGGACTTTTGCTCACATTTTTCACAATTGAGAACTGATGTGAAGCCTAACCCTCTGACGTCTGATTTCAAGAATCGAATATCACTATGGCACGTTTTGCACTTCACAGACGAACTAATCGCAGCGAAAACCGAAATGAAATTCAAAATCACATAGCCGTAACTGCGATTAACATTTACGTCAATCGATTCAGTCGACTTTATTTTCTTCGCAGACGCACTGTTGTTTACGTGCTCAATTTCTGGTTTCGTGTGCTGGTTTACATGAAACACGTTTTCTACGTCTGCACAGCCGTCCTGCGGTCGATCTTCCACCCTTTTTGTCAGAAAAGGATCTCTCGTCACTCTCGTTCATTTTCTTGTATTACACTGGAAAAGTTGTCTTAGCTTCTCGAAAGCTCAACGTACACTGATCATAATCTAATAATCGAATAACCGGTTTACCTGTACCCTTGAATGTGGGGGAGAATTTACAAAAGACGTGACCAGCAGCTCCCTCGGATTGACGGTACGGGCTTCGTATGACCTGACCCGACCAGCCAGGTGCACTGACTCACTAGAATGCGTGAAACCTCCAAAATTCTTCAAATTTTTTATTGGTCATGAGCTTAGAATATTCTTGGAAGATGAGGCTATTGAAATATGCAAAAAAAAAAAACGGTTTCCTGAAAATTTATGAGTATAGGGGAAGGGGGGGCAAAACGGGGTAGGCCGGCAAAATGGGGTACTCCAAAAATTTCGTAAAAATTCTTTTTTCCGAAAAAATTTCGTAAGTGGTCAAAAATGACATCTAGCATCATTTTACACTATTAAAAGCTGAAAAAAAACATTTGTATACTTTTTGCGAAAAAATACAAATAAAAGAAATACAAATTTTAAAGTATTAAAAATTTATTTTCATGAAATATCACAAATTAGAAATTTATATCCATGAATAACTTAAGAACAATAATAATAACAATTTTAAAATTGTAACATTTGTAGACTTTCATAATTCTGTAACATTTTACAACTTTAGTGTTATAATATAACATTATTAACAGTTATGTTAATTTTATAACGTTCAATATTTAATTATTTCTATTATAAAAATAGTTTCTTTGAAATAGAAACTAACTCTAACATAAGTTACATTATTTTTAACATAAATATTAAAATTAAAAGTGAATAACAATTCATGACTGATATATTATTAATAAGGG
Source organism: Neodiprion pinetum (assembly GCF_021155775.2). Classification (NCBI taxonomy): domain Eukaryota; kingdom Metazoa; phylum Arthropoda; class Insecta; order Hymenoptera; family Diprionidae; genus Neodiprion; species Neodiprion pinetum. The sequence continues at coordinate 10,661,406 of NC_060235.2, forward strand.
ATGAATCTCCAAAATTATAGACAATAATCACATAAAAATTCAGTATCGTCGGCCGAAACACCAGCACATGATTCGTGAGCCCACTCATGACAACGTTGGCATTGCGTCCACGATTCAGATGACTCACTGTACTTTTGATTGCAGTAAATACAAAAGGCATCATTATCTTTTTGCTGAATTTTGCGGGGTCGGCCTCTATCTTTACCGACTGATTTTTTAACTGACTTTTTCTGTTGAACCAATTCATTTCTATATGCGTCACTTGTCAGTACAGCAGTTTTTCCTCGAGGTCGCTTCTTACGGGGAACAATGTCATCCTCTTCAGCAGACACAGTTTGAAGACTTTTCGGTAGAACACTGAATTTAAAACTGGTACGCTTTTTGCGATTAATAAATTTCGTAGCTACAAAATAAAAAATATAGATTATTAATCCATCAAAAAAAAAAAATTGACATTAATCTTTCAATGACTCGGTAGATACTTGTCGTAGACTTTTCTTAATTAATCTCTTGGTTAATCTCTTGATTAAGCTCATCGTCAACTGAGCCTAAATCCGGAACAAACGGTCTAAAAAATCCCCTCGAGCGAGAATTTGGAACTGGCGTAGATTTTGAACAGTGAGGAACTGGCTCGGGAGTCATGAAACTATCCTCTTCTGTCGAGTCGAAGCTGTCTCCTTCGCGATTTGTTGAAGATGTAGAAGCTTCTTCTTCAGTATCAGATTGTACTGATAAGTTACTTAAACTTTTGCTAACATTATCACGAGATTGGCTTACTACACTTTCATCAGGATTTTCAAGATTGTCACTTACAGAATATTCTTGAGAATTTTCATTGCCACTTCTTGAAGTCGTTACAAACTGGTCATCATCGAAGACATTGCGATTCAAAGGCCAAATACCAGTCTTTTTGAAGCCATTCTTGATTGTTTCAACTTTAGCTGCTTGTTTCAAAGCTTCACAGCAAAGATTTGGCACGTCATTTGCTGTTATAACTCGCCCAGGACATTGCCAGAGCCATTTTCTAATTTCACTGCTGTAGTATGTTGAAAGTGGTTCCATCACAGCAACATCCAGCGGTTGAAGTCGATGTGTCGAGTGAGGTGGAAGACAAAGAATAATCACATGGTTCTTGCGAGCATAATCAATGACCTCAATGTTTTTTGTGTGTGTAGTATGACCATCAAGGATGAGCAGAACTGGGCTATCACCTGATGGTTTAACTTGTTTAATTGTTTTTGTTCAACTTTTTTTTTTTCTCACATATACTTGCAAAGGTCTATTTTGCTCCCTGTAGTGAGGGAGTAAAGCGAAGTCTTGCCTCCCGAGGGAGGAAAGTCTTGCTCCCACAGGGTGGAGACATTTCACGCGGAAGGAGCAACTGTCAGTGCGAAGAGACCGCGACTTGATATAAATTATAAATCATGAAACCTAATCTCAATTAGCTGCCGCATACTGACGTGATCGTCATGATCCCTAACTTCAGGAAACAAAATCTGCCGTCTTACGTGTGTGAAAGAAAATATCTTTGCATCACGGGAGTGGACTTTACGCTCTCTCGGTGTATTGCTGCCTTCGCGATTGGCTCAGCTTGGCGAGCCTTCGACTTCAGGTCACTAAGTCTCCCCTCCCCACTATACCAGCAACCTACATGTTCGGGACCAAAAATGGCCTTTGCTCCCTAAGTGCACAATATACTATTCTTTCACATGACACTACGATAACTTTCATGATCCATTTCTTTCTCGGACTGGATTTAGTTTGTTTCTTACATATATTTATTTTTGTTGACTATAGTCAGTTTCCACATTATTTTACAAGTCTGCTGTTTCTTTAGGATCATGCATCCCTACCCTACCCTAGTCAATTTATTGTATTTAAGTAATACATGGACGGAATTAGGCACTCCTATTCATATTTTATCTATAGCTCAGAACGTAGATATTATCTACAAATATCAGCTTATCTCCAAACACCAGTGTCATAGTTAACCCTATGACCAATCTACTCTGACGGTCAATGTTTTTGTACGAGGTAATCGCCACGTATTAGGGAAGTACGGATGGGGTAAATTCTAAGTATATCTTTTACCGCTGGTCGCTAGACGGAACATAAGCCCACTCGCGTTCCAATACATATTGAGACGGGAAATGTGAAATAAAGTAAAAAATCGAATGAGCGCCATCTTAGACCTAACGTACAACGCTCATGTTTTGAGAGAATCTTTCTTCAGACGTAATTATACCTTTCAGAGGGTTCCACGGTGGAAATTCGCAAATTATTTTTCCCTGACACACACTAATATATACTATATAAAAATAAGTAGTCGGTCTGGCTAAACTTGATAGGCTATCCTAAAAACTTTCCAATCGAATGCGTTCTGAGCTCATAAAATGTATAGCAATATCATAATATTACTTCGCCGATTTGGTATTGCGCCTGCGTCGCGCCAGTTGATTGAATAAGTGAGGAGCGACGAGGGTCGTCAGTTCAATGAGAGACACCGAAGTGTAAACAGAATAAATATTGTAAGATAGAAACGATTCGAACGTAATAGCTTTTAATGTCGTTTCTTATATTCTTACAGGTAAGAATAATATGGATAATATGTAATTAGTATTAAGTTAGTCTTTTTTTTTTTTTTTTTTTTTTTTTTTTTTTTTTTTTTTTTTTCCGAGGAGTTGCGGAATCCAAGTTACGGATTCGCGCCAGTCATACGGGCTAGCGCGGATGTGGGACTCCAGGGTGGCCTACCCACTAAACCGCCACCTCCTGTGCAACGCTCCCAGCCAGGGACTATGGTGATATTACTTCTAGCTGGGAGCTCTGTCGGTGTGTGTCTCGTCAGTCTGTCCGTCCGTCCGTCCCGTGCAGGCAGTCCGTCAGTTACGTTACGTCAGGCAGCCGTCCGCGTTCTTACGTCGTAGGATTGTCTCTGTGTAGGTAGCAACAAGTTGCCACCTTTCTGTACTATGGAGCATCACCCCGACAATGTTGTCGGGAGTGATGCCTCCCACGACCGTCTCGAGTCTCTGTCGCACTTCTGTCCAGCGGTCACATTCGAAGAACGTGTGTTCCGCGTCGTCTCGTTCGTGTCCGCAGTACGTACAGTTGGGCGTCCGTACTCGGTTCAGGTTGTGTAAGTACCGTCTAAAATAACCGTGGCCCGTCAGAAGCTGGGTGACGTAAAAATTCACATCCCCAAACCCCCTCTGGATCCACGGTCTCAGGTCCTTAATGAGTCGTCTCGTCCAGTTTCCCGTTGTTTCTTCCGTCCACCGTTCCCGCCACGTCTGTATCGTCGCGTCTCTTTCCGTCGTTGCCGCGTCCCGTCGGGTCACGTCCGCGTCTCTTGCGTAGACCCTCTTGCGCTCGAACGCGAGAAGGTCTATGGGAATCACGCCTGCCACCACCAGAACGGCCTGTGCTGAGACCGTCCGATAGGAACAAGCGATCCTCAACGCGCTTCGTCTCTGTACCGTCGTCATTGCGTGACAGTATTTCTCAGTCTTCAGGGAGTCTGCCCAGATCTCCGCACCGTAGAGGAGGATCGAGTTCACCGTCGACATCAGAAGTCTCCGTTTCCCTGGTCTCGGTCCGTTCGTGTTTGCCATCAGGCGGCTTAGGGATGCTATCCTTTCAGCCGCCTTCTGAGCCGTTCGTCGTATGTGAGGCCAGAAGGTCATCTTCGTATCCAGGGTCACCCCCAGGTACTTGACTTCCCCTCTGGTCTCGATCTCGTCCAACCCGACCGTCATGCGTAATGTCGTCGGTATTCGTCTCCTGGTGAGAAGCACCAGTTCTGTCTTTTCCGTCGCGAGCTGCAGTCCGTGGTCAGTCATCCACCGTCCGACTCGTCTCATCGTCTGGTTCAGTGCGTATTGTGCCAGATCTGGAGTTCGCTCGACTATCACTGCCGCCACGTCGTCAGCGTAAGCGACCAGGCGAACGCCGAGTGGGAGCTCCAGTCTGAGCAGGCCGTCGTACATCCCGTTCCAAAAGTCGGGTCCTAGTATGAAACCTTGAGCGACCCCCGCGGTAATCTGTCGCGTCACTTGGCCTTCGGTCGTTTCGTACGTCAGTCGTCTGTTCCGAAGGTAGTCTTCAACAACTCGGAGCAAGTAAGGCGGGACCCCGAAGTCGCCTCTCAGCGACCCTAGGATATCCACCCACCTGGCCGAGTTGAAGGCGTTCTTAACGTCAAGTGTCACCAGCAGCGCGACGGGTCGCACAGCGTGGCAATGTCTGTCTGTCGACCGGAAGGAGTCAACCACCTCTTGGATCGCTCCAATCGTTGATCGACCCCTCCGGAAGCCGAACTGCTGGTCAGAGAGGCCTCCGCCGTCCCGTATCGCGTCCGTAAGTCGTGGTCGCAGAAGCTGTTCGTACAGTTTCCCTGTTGTGTCCAGTAAGCTCAGCGGCCGGTAGGCCGACGGCGTGCTGGGGTCACCCTTACCCTTTGGGATAAGGACCAGCCTCGCCACCTTCCACCGGTCGCTGAATGTCCCTGTCGTAAGGCACGTGTTGTAGAGGTCGAGGAGTATCTCCGGCCTCAGGCTCGCCATCAGCCGAAGAACCTCCGCCGGTACCCCGTCCGGTCCTGGCGCCTTACCCCTCTTCATTGCTTTGGTCGCTCCGACGAGCTCCTCGGCGGTGAAGACGGGGGGCGCCGCCGTCTCGTCGTCGTCTGTCGCGTCCGTACGCGTCGGGTGCGTCGGGAACAGTCCGTCGACGATCCGTCGTGCGGTTTCAGCATCCTTGAGTTCTGGCGGGATCCGGGCCCCCAGCCTACCGGTCACAATCTTGTAACCGGCACCCCAGGGGTCGCGGTCCACCTCCTCGCAGAGCTTCTTCCAGCATCGCGTCTTGCTGTCTCTGATGGCGTACGTCAGTCGTTTCCGTTCAGTCTTGTACTCGGCCTGAAGGGTTTCCCTCTCGGGTCTCCCTCCAGCCCTCGTAACCCGTCGTCGTTTTGCCAGGCAACTCTTCCGCAGCTCGGCTATCTCGTCCGTCCACCAGTATTGTGGTGGTCTGTTACGTCCGTACCGTCGTTTTGGCATTGTGCTGTCGCACAGCCGCGTCGTCAGTTTGGCCGTCTCGTCCGCTAGTCTTTCCGCCCTTTGCCGGCCAGTCAGCTCTGGGGGGACGTCGGTAGTTGGGGCCGGCGCTGCCGCCAGCTCCGCCGAGAACTTCAGTACGTCGAGTTTGTCTACGTTCCACCGCGGGGGGTGCCGTGTCCTCGTCCGTGTCGTCCTTGTCTCTCCTGCCACTTCGAAGGCGATGTACTGATGATCGCTGGCCGTGTAGCCCTCGAGCACCCGCCACCGCCCTATCCGTGGCAGAGTTCTGTCCGTCGTCATCGTTACGTCTGGGATGGAGTCTCCAAATCCCGGCCGTCTGTACGTTGGTACGTCTCCCGTGTTCGCCACTACTAGGTCCAGCCTTGCGGCCATCTCCAGCAGCAGCCGTCCGCGTCTGTTCGTTGCCGTCATGCCCCACTCGACCGCCCTCGCGTTGAGGTCCCCCGCGACCACGAGGTCCCCGGGCAGGTCCCTGAGTCCGTCCTCGAGGAGCGCAACCTTCGCCCGGAACTCCGCCGCAGCGCAGTTTGGGGTCAGGTAGACGCTGACGTAAGTGACAGCGCCCACCCTAGCCCAGACGTAGTCGTCCCCGACGCCACGAGCGGTTATCCGGGCTCGGGCAGCGCCCCTCACCCAGATAGCCGCTGTCTTGGTCTCGTTCGTAATCCAATTCTGTGTTTGTCGCACCCTGTACGGCTCGCACAGGATCAGAATGTCGGCGTCGTGTTCGTCTGCTATCTGTGGTAGTAGCATGTCTGCTGTCCTACTACGGTTCAGGTTGCCCTGAACTATCCTGTCCGTCTTCCGGCCTGCTTCTTGCACTCCTCCAGCGCAACCCGGTACACCGCGCACCTCCCGGAGCCCGCGACATGCGCCGCATCGCCGTGTCCCGCCTCGGCGCACAGTGGGCAGGCCGGTCTGTTTTTGCAGTCCGTGGCGTAATGTCCTGTCTCGCCACATTTCCTGCAGCACTTCGTCCGGTCTGTATTTTTGCATTTTGCCTTCGTGTGCCCGTATCCCAGGCACTTGTGGCAAATTGTCACCGTCAGTCGTGGTCGGACGCGGCAAGCTACCCATCCTATCCCGATCCGTCCCCGGCCGAGCAGCGCTCTGGCTTCCTGCGACTCTAGATCGCATACGGCCATAAACTGCTCCGCCCGGTTCGGACCGAAGATATGGACCCCAAAGTCCGCGTCTCGTCCCGTCTCCCGTCGCAGTGCCTGTATTACGTCGTTTCTGGTCGTGACACAGTCAAGATCCATGATCTCCAGTTGAGCCCCGGAGGTCCCGGTCCTGACGTTGCCTGCGTCGCCGACCGCGTCCTGCAGGACGCGTCGGAAGTCGTCTCGTCCGTTGGCGTCTGTCTTTATCTTCAGAAGACACAGATCATTCTTCGTCTTCCTGAGAGTCGTCACTTTAACGTGACTCTTCGCAGGGTCGACCGTGGTCCGTATCTTCCTGACGATGTCGGAGTACGTCGTGTCGTTTCCGGGTTTGACGAGCACCGCCGTCCCCCAGTGTTTGGGAGCCGCTCTGCGCCCCTCAGCCCCGGCCGTCGTGTCCGTTGTCGCGTTCGTCTCGTCCGTCCGCGTCTTCCGTTTCTTTTTTTCCTTGTTTTTCCTTGTGACTGTCTGCCAGTCAGCGACCGGTTCCACAACCGTTGCCCTCTTCTGAGAGGATTCCGGAGTGGTTCCAGTCGCCTCCCGTTTCCGTTTCGTCCGCGGAGTGTTTTGTGTCCGTTGGTCAGTCTCAACGTCCGTCTCCGTCGTCTCGTTGTCCGTCTTGTGGTCTTTCGGGGCTGCTTTAGCGCGCCTGTTAAGCGCAACGTCGGCAGCCTCGAGAATGGTCTTTATGCCCAGTTTGACGGACATACTCATGTTTTTTTGGATGGCCGCTGCCTCGGCCATCCTTGTCGCCGTACTGTGGATCAGTGACAATAGGTCCGTCAGGTCCATATCGTCCGTGATTCGTGTCTTCGTGCCGATCGTGGATACAGCGGAAGCGCAACTCGCTCCGCTGCCCGTGCTCGACACGCTGTCCGTCCTGTCTCGTCGTTGGTGTCCCAGTATCGTCCTGTCCGCTGTTCCAGTTTTCATGTCCGCTGTCTTGCGCTGTGTTGCCGTCTTTGTCACCTGATCCTTGCACAATTTGCGGCCCTCAGAATCCGTGCCGCTGCCATGGGCCACCGGGGCTTTCACCCGATCGGAACCCAGGGTGGATTTCCCCTGTGCTGGGGCTACCACCTGAGGTATGTCGTTGTTTACCTTGTGCATCTCCATAAAAGTTCCTAAGTGCTACGGGTCTCTCGGGGGCGCGACTCCCCGTACCGCGCCGGAACATAGCACGGCCCCTGAGGTCGCCTCGGGGGCCTTCCGTCGGACTTGTGCCGACTTCCGTCCCCTCCGACTTACTAGAAAACCCCGGGGTCGTCACATCCCGAGCGGACCAGGTTTTTACGCCCAATCCGCCTCCTGAGGCCGCTTCGGGGGCCATCCGTTGGGCCTGTGCCAACTTCAGTCCCCTTTGACTTACTCGATGTACGCGGGGTCGTCACTTCCCGAACGGGGGAATTAACCCCCCCGCCACCTGCGGTAATTAAGTTAGTCTTTAAGGTTGTTACAATTGTTGATAAAAAAACTTATATTCTTACAGAAACACAATATAGTTGTTTAAACCCAATCGGAGAGTAAAAACTCATTATATATTAACAAATGAAGACTTTTTTTCTTTTTTTTTTGATATCAAAGAATGCGAAAAACATCTTGACCGATCAAATTAAAAATTCTATCGGGTCTAATTCTAAGCTGCAAAGGACCGCATCGATTGTGACCAAAGTCATTCAAATCCGGTAATTCGTTCTCGAAATATGAGCGAACAAATAGTGGATCTCACCGACATGCACATAGGCACGCGCTGAAACACGTGCTCGCACATTGGAAAAAAATCGTCGCAAGATTCATTAAAATGACAGTATTGCCAATACGAAGTCTTACCAGTGTGGAGCTTGAGGGTTGACCATAAGGTTACATTTCGCATTTTTCGGTAATTATTTTCATTTAGGTTAGCGACATAATTGATGCCAAGCGACTATCTTTCAGTCACATAATTATCAAAATTAGATTGAAATCAGTTTGTTTGAATTTTGATTGCTGTTTGAAATTTGATAGCAATGATGAATCATTAATAATATTCGGAGTTGGGCAATGGCGGGGGAAGGAGGTGATTTGGATTCATATATTGATGCACTGCATGTCCTACCAACAATGTCGGATGGGAAACGTTAACAAAATCCAATAGTTTTCCCTGGTATTTTTGAATCGTGAAATATCAAGTAAGAATATGAAATTTTGCATGCGATTCGGACATCACAGCTTCTGTTAAAACGATATTGAGATTTTAATTTATTCGCATCGTTTTTTAGCTGCGCCGTATTGTATTGTTTCATATCGCGACGAATATTTTTTAAAACATTCAATGCTGTTTCTATTCATTCTTACCGTGAAATTGAAATATATACCCTATTATGAAGTAATAGTAAGATTCTTATATATCTTAATCATTTTTGACGAGTTGTTTATGTCGGTTAATAGTGTTATAGATGTTTTTCAAAAAGTTCGGAGCCGTTTCCGTTTCTTCCTATCATAGAATCATATACTGCGCCCGATTTCTAATTTCATTTCTGCATCGTTAATTACCGAATGAGGATACCGAATCATACGTATTCACCAGTGAAGTTAATTCTGCATGATCCCTTCGTTGGAGCGGGTCAGATATAAGTTTGGTAACGCTAGTATCTGACATAGTCGGCCTTACATATAATTTTTTGAAAATTCTGCGTAGAAGTAACTAAAGAGACATTTGAAAATTACTACGAGGAAAAGAATATTCGATGATCCTGGAGTTTATAATTGTCTTACCGGAGACTTGTGCCGAGAATCGTACTCATTATTCGTAATTATTCTCAAGTTTTCTAAGCCATTTTGTTCTATTAATTTACACATTAATTCGTTCTTTCAACTGCTGTTATGCTATTTTCTTACAATTAGTATAGATATCAGAGTACCGCACGGTATATTATCTACATTAACAATAAGCAAAACGGGTACAGCCGTATATTGCTTTGGTATGATATGGAGACTACGTATTTTTGTTGCGTGACCGCATGTGAAGCGAGATTTGAAAACTGATGCGATGAGAAAAATAAGACCTTTGTAAAATAGCAACAGTTTCCGGAATCGATTTCTAGGATTGGTGATTATTTTTTCTATTGTAGTCCGATGAGACAACGTTGGCGTATGCGCACCATTGAAATGCTATATTTTACATGCTATCATGCTCCTTGGCACATGGGCACTTTCGAATAACTTAATTTCACGCACTGTGTCACTGAGCGTAAGTCACCTAACTCTAAATTATTGCGCTATCGATGGCACCTTCGTTACTTTTCAAATGAAACTTTCTTTTATAGGTATTGGAAAAAAATAGCGTGTGGCAGACGTGCGAGCGGAAAATGGCACTAGTATTCGTATAAACGTAGCAGTTGCCTTTGCGGCTCATTCTGCAAAGTTCGCACTTGTAACACAATACACTATTTTCATGATGCCCACGTACGTCACAAAACAAAAAAAAACGTGTTTCTTTTTCTATGCCCGTATATAAGGTGGTTAATCATTTTGCAGTGAAACGCACTGAGCAAAATTGGATTTTTCATGATACTATTTTTGTCAAAGTACAATAAATTCTATATTTTGGAATATTCAATGCTGTAAATTAGTGCCGGTAAATCTCTTGTTTCAAATTTTTTTTCAATCCCTTGTTTCAATCCCCTTAATTTTAAGTGAGAGGGTTCTAGTTGTGTAATATGTTCTTCGGAACATCAAATAGAACTCAGTAAAAAAAATTGATGAGTTTTTTCATAGGTAATTTCTTACAATTACTTTTATACATTCCGTTTTGGGTACACGATGTAATTGCTATTGCTCAATTAAATATAGGTACATATATTACGTATGTTAATAACCTATAATGGTACAGTATTTAATTCATATGTGTCGCAAATAAACTTCAATTCGCGATCGTCGATAGTTTTTGTCCGGACAATGTGAAAATTAGAAAATAAAATAATTAGTAATTGATGAATTTACACAAACATAAGTAAGTTGCATGTGTGATATAGTATAGATCAGAAATTTTTTGAATGTTTAATTTCTTAAGAGCTTACTCATACGAATTTGGGGTAATTTACAGCTCAGGTGAAGCAAGAAAGGCTTTTGGATTGTATTTGGGATGTATTCTACGAAAAATTTCTCAACCAAGTGCGGATTCAGCCTGTTCTGAACTTGTCATGAAATTTCTTCAGCAATCAGCCAGCAATTTACGCACACCCTTCTTATTTACTGTAAGTATCTTCTATATATTTCCCCTTCCTTGATATTTTTAATAATTATATATGGTGCAGTCCAGGCCAATCCATCGTGCTGCGAAAATTGACGTTTGTAATTTAGCTGAAACTTGGCAATCTTCTGTGAATAAAGGTTCCTTGATTTTTTCTACATTTTTTCGTTTAACCGTTTATGAAACATGAATTTTTGAAAATTTTAATAGTTTTTTATTTTAACGTTCAAAATTAATTTTTCCTGAGAAAGGCTCATACTGGGACCAAAGCGTTGGAAATTTCTGCATGCGCTATTAACCCACTTATCCATGAAATCTTCCTATTGAAAGTAATATTAAAAGTTTTAAATGAAAAGAACGAGTCAATTAATTTTTTAAATTTGAAAAAATAGAGAGGATCGTTTCCCCACGGTGAGACCTAGATTTAAATTTGTGGAATAGACAGTAGCATTATTAAGAATTAACAAAAAAAATTGATCGGTACACTTGACTTTTAAAAAGATTTCAATCTGAAGATTAAAAAAACCCTTAGTAAAAAAGTATTTTACTGCATTGCAATTTTAAAAAGTACACTCAAAAATACACAATTACAAGATAGTCCAGGAAACGGGTATTTTTTCATGTCACGGCGTGCAGAAAGGATGAGACCTGCCGATTCTGGTAACGATTATAGCCCACATGAACGCCTACTACTTCCCAACCACAGATTTGAGTTTCTAAATTTTTTACACGCGTTTAAAGTTTTGAAAAACAGGTTTTCTACTAAAATCTCCTAAACTATTAATTGTACAGAAAAAAAGTTCAATAACTTTTTGAAGGTCTTAAAAAGACGAACAATTTCGTTTTCGAAAATATAGAAAAAAACGTGTCTGAATGTGTTTGATTTTTTTCCAACGTTTTTTATGTTTCATTCTGATATTATTTGTAACGTATTCTCATAATAAATAGGCCATTGTAACTTATAAAAACGTTTCATAATTATTTCAGACCTTATTTTGTCCTTATTTTATATTATGTCCCTTATTTTGTCGATTTTTTTCCAAAACGAAGAGACCCGTACTGCAATAACAATGTATTTTTAGCAGATCTTTTTTTTGTGAGTTATGTAATCAAAGCATATGACGTCAATATAATTTAATTCAGATGAAAGAAAAAATAAATAAACTAAAGGTAAAAAAAGAAAAAAAAAATTCACATAAACAAATTTCGAACGCAAGATCATTTTTTAAAATATTTTTTATAACAAATTCTTGGTCAGCGGAAAAAGTTAGTCGGGTTTAAAAAAAGAAAGAACCCGATATGTTGATTTGTTCGGGAGATATTCTAAGTTCGTGGAATTTGAAAGCGCGAATTCAGTTTGAGCGCCAGCGCGTGCCGGCCGAGATGGCTTCCCCCACTCCACCGCCATACGCGGTGCTGTATTTTATCACTGAGTTGACCGCAAAGCGGATGAACAAATTCATAAGCAAGTGCTACCAGAATCTATTGTCAGTATGAACCCTTTCCTGTATCGTGTCCAATTTTTAGCCCTCTATGTTTAAAACCGGCGGTGCAATAATTAATGAAAAAAAAAAATTATCTCCTTCCCTAATTGACTTTTGCCAAATTTTTTTTTTTTGTAAATTCGTCAAAAAATAACAGCTTTCGAGTGACACTAATCGTAGTCCTGTAACGTAAAAATTGGCGATGAAATTTCATTTGTTTATGGCTGAAAAACATACCCTCTTTTTGGAGCCATTTTTCACCAACTTAATAATAAAAAATCATTTCGTCCCTCAGTGTACATGATAATAGGATCCTTCTCGATTAAAAATCCGCTAATTAAATTGCTATACGACGCTCTACGGCTCTGCAAATTCCTTGCAAAAAAAGTCGGTTTTTTCATAACAAATAGCTTTTCTCACAAACTATTTATCCGATCGAGCCCCGGTTTTGCGAGCTTCTTGAGTGCCCTAAGAGACATATTTTCCGAGATTCCTAAAGCCAGACATGCATTATTGGACTCATAATTAGTTAATTAAGAAATGGCCATTTCAGCCGGTTTTTATTTTTTTACAAGAGAACTAATTGACCGATTTTAATTTTCCAAAAACTAAATTGTTCGTCTTTTTAAGACCTACAAAAAGTTATTGAACTTTTTTTCTGTACAATTAATAGTTTAGGAGATCCTAGTAGAAAACCTGTTTTTCAAAACTTTAAACGCGTGTAAAAAATTTAGAAACTCAAATCTTTAGTTGGAAAGTAGTAGGCGTTCATGTGGGCTATAATCGTTACCAGAATCCGCAGGTCTCATCCTTTCTGCACGCCGTGACATGAAAAAATACCGGTTTCCTGGACTAAGAACAAAAATTTTCAGTTGATAAATTTTACAAAAAGTTTTGAAACATTAAAAAAAAAAAATTTATTGTGAAAAATCATACCCCATCAACGGTTTCACTAAAAAATTTGAAAAAAAATTAAGAAACTTGTTTTCATAAAATGCTAAAAGATAGCCAAATTTCAGGCAGACAAAAAATGTCTATGAGAATATGTAAATTTGAACAACTGGCGAATTTGAAAAATTAGCGACGGAGCCAGGAATCGAACCTGGAATCTAGCGATGCTTTACCGGAGACTTACTCCACTAGACCACCTAGCCGCCCTGACTCTGTTGTCATTAATTTCTCTCATAACCAGGATTGAAAAGGGTAAACATAAACATCTACACACTACAGTCTCCTTACATAGTGCATGCAGAGAAGAAATTCTTACTCATACAAATCGGGCACATGAAAACAAATTTGAACTCACTGGTTATGAGAGAAATTAATGACAACAGAGTCAGGGCGGCTAGGTGGTCTAGTGGAGTAAGTCTCCGGTAAAGCATCGCTAGATTCCAGGTTCGATTCCTGGCTCCGTCGTTAATTTTTCAAATTCGCCAGTTGTTCAAATTTACATATTCTCAACAAAATTCTCTCGTAGATTAATGATTTGCACAACCGCATCTCATTTATTAGACGGCATTGCCGTCTTACGGGCTTCTCATCGGAAGCAAAGGATTGAAAAGGGTAAACATAAACATCCACACACTACAGTCTCCTTACATAGTGCATGCAGAGAAGAAATTCTTACTCAAAAAATGTCTATGTTCGCAGTAGGTTGAATTCAAGTGATAATATCTGACTTTATCTGAACCCCATGTAATGGTTCTCTCACGCTCAAGGATCAGGCAGCCAACAAGGAAGCAAGCTATGCCTAGTCTGAGAGCGAGCAGTTTTTATTGCCCATTTGTGACTTTTTTAAGTTCTTACAGATCTTTCATACGTAGCACTCATTGTCAGAACGACTACTAATCTCATTGTCAGCTGTTTCAAACAAATGACGGTTCAACAGGGAAATTTACCCTGCGTTGTGGTTGAAGGAGCAGAGCTTTTTCAATATGTTTATTTCTTCTACTTCCGAAGTGCTGTATTTGCATACTGGTGGGCAATTCACCAGAATCGCTAATTGTGACATAGTGTTGTTCAAATGCTTGCAATAAGAGATGTGCGACAATACTAGTTTACAATATTGCTGTACCATATTGCTGTAATGCATGTAACATATTACCTGAAAAATCGCGTAGTACAAAATTACCCTGAATCTAGTAGCCATAAGACAAGGAAATAACTTGGTTTATTTTTCACTTTATGCGACCTCTGTCTCGAATATTTTCAAGTGGGAAAATTGTAATTTTTAACATATTACAGCGTCTGACTACAAAATAAAAAATTTGATTTTTTACTTTTCAGTTGCCAAGCAGTAAGCTTGGTGACAAAGATCGTGCAGCTATAACTGCAAAACAGTTGTCGGACTTCTTACATCTATACAACAGAGAAACAGATTTATATGCAGATACAGTGGATCGCCCGCGAACAGTGCCTAATAGATTATTTCAAAAGTTCCTTGCAACCGCTAGGTAAGTAACTCAAGTTGAAATTAAGCTCTGAAAGAATTGATCTATTGATTCTCTGCAAGCTACAAGCTGCAAGCACACATACATACATACACGCACGCGCGCACACACACCCACACACACACACACGCGCGCGCGCGCGCGAGCATTAAAAGGGTAATATATACATACATTGGAAGGGGCACCACTTAATGATCGATTAAAGCAGCCAAAAATATCAGTTATTGATCTTTTAAAGGATAATTTAATCAGTGTATAGTTTCAGTAATCATTTACTGGCCTTTGGTTAATTTATGGTGCATTCATTGTATTTTCCGGTACAGGCATGATAAAGTACATTTTGAGGCCTGTTTTTGATCCGTAAAATGTTACTTTATACCACTGACTTCGAAAAGTCTTTCAATGACGGTTTCCATACACAGTTCGAAGTGCCCATCTCAGAACTCCCATAAAATGACTTATTTATGGTGGTTCTGATTTCTGTTGCACGGTTCGAGGTGGGGATCTCAACTGGCGTCAAAGTGACATTTTATACGTGTACCGGATAAGATAGTGTGCATGGCACACCCGTTAAGTGTTTTTGTCTCGAATAATGATTTCAGTACTCGCTTTCGGCTTGCCTTTAGCTCGTACTAAATTATCCTTGTCCTAAATACGCTTAGTTTACGGTTGTCCCACATAAACTACTATTTATATTTCCAGTAGTCTGAATAGATTGATTCATTTTAAAACGTTCTACCCGGACAAATGGTGATTGGTGGCCCACACTGATATGATAAATTAGTGGGTGTCATTAGAGCGTGGTTGACAAAATTTTTTGAACAAGTTTTCAGTGGTGCATCCCCTCCCAAACCCGAGAAAGCAATAACTGTTTGTTTCTTTTAATCGTGTTTATCTTAAAAGTTCTGAATACCTCTTTTTAAGAAGAGTTTACTCGGTATAGAAGAGAAATATTGCTTGAAAAATGTAATTTTGTTCAGTATTCTTAGGTTACCACCACTACGTTGAAAAAATTCCTAAGTATATCAAACCCGCAATTCTCGCAAACCAAGCATGCATACTTCTATGTTTCTGTTCCTTAATGTATTTTGTTAACGTGTACTTGTACGAAAATGCTGCGATTTTTTACAGATATTACACAATAGATAGTTAGATCTAACGATTGGCAATCAGAATCTATTTCTATGCCCAGCTATGATGTTTATTTGGCCTTTTTCGGGTTCGATCTTGTCGTTTACCTGCGATTACGCGTCACTACTTTCTACGAGGGGAATGGAAAGTACGGCAGGTGAATTAATATGAAATAGGATGTATACTTCAAAATATAGATGGACTATTTTAAACGTTGAGAAAGCGATAAGGAATATGAGCGTATTTTACTGTTCTAAGTGGATTACATGATTAGGGTATGAAAGTGGAAATAGCAGTATAATTGATGAGAGGTGAAATAAAAGAAGTCATTTTTATAAGAAGGTCAATATTTTAAAAGCTGGAAGTGATTCAGAGACAAAGTGCGTGAATGCAAAAAAGGTAAAAGAATTCAAAATGATCAGGAATTGATGTAGCTGACACTGAGTAAGTGAACTGTGAGTACCGTGTGCACTCGTCTCAGGATGCGCGAGACGAGATAGAAATAGGAAGAATAGCAAGAGACTATAAAGGATGTGGAAAAGTAAGCAGGTATAGTTAATAACTGATCAGAAATTATGGGGAAGATGTCTGGCTTACATGCGAAAGGTAACTGTAGTGTGTCCTCATTCTTCAGACAGATGGCGTCAGCAGGGCAGCGGAGCCAGACCGCTCTCGTTAGAACATGGCTTCTTAAAGACGCGGCTTTACGTCTATTTCTTATCGTCATATTTCATGATATCCCGGCAATCGAGCACAAAACAGTAACAAAGACATAATTTTCTCCCAAAACTGCAAAAACTTCTTTTTTTTCCATAACTTTCGAACGTTTTGTGACAGAAATTTCTATTTTGCTACACTTTTGACTACAGATTTTCAATCGGAGATGCTAAAAATGTATATTTAAATAGGGTATTCCACGTCAGCTCAGTAAAAGTTGATCATCAGCATTTTTTATTTACGCTACAGATTTTTCCTATGATAGTACGATCTCTGCAAAGCTTGCGAGCTACCCGAGTATAAATAGTTATATGGCGCACATGGGGCCCTGACAAGTTTGACTTCTTGCCTGGTTCTGCGCGAGAGAGGCAACGTGGTGTGGGCCACTTCAGAAAAGTTAAGCTATTCCACATATGGCCTTGACCAGTTTCGCTTACCCGACCCCTAATAAATTTTGCTTACCAGAGCCGTGTTAGCAAATAAATATAAAAGACACTTAGGACGATTTCAATTTAGCAATCCAATTTCTTAGTCGGATGATTGTAGGTGACACACTCAAGCTTTTTAGCTGTTAAAAAATATAACTAATTTTTGTTGTCGGAACGGTTCAATCCTACCCACATAGAACTCAACGTCCAATTAACGTCCATGTTGATTGTGAGACTAATTTTGTCAATGAGACTAATGGTCGATATAATCTCAATATCGGTTACACACCTTGCATGAATACATAAAGATAGTCACTCTACCTCCACAACGGATCTAGGTATATTTACTATAAATATTCCATGAATTCTAGTGAATATCCGTACAATATTCATTAATGATAATTACGTGGATATTCACCATAGTGCGTTCTAGAGATTCTTGAATTTTCGTGCAGCATCCATTGTACATATGTGCATGGATTTCTACTACGGACAGTTGGTGGTATTTCATGGATGTCCACGCAGCATCCATTCTGCATATATAATATATCCGTGGATATCGTCTATGAACTCTTGATGGAATTTCATGAAAATCCATGCAGCAACTATCATGCATTTGACTCATGAAAATTTAAACACATTGTGGATACCAAAATATTTTATTTCATTATTTTAGTGGAATGTTTGAGTACTAACCACACTCCTGATTGTACTGCCACAATTATCAATCTCCATAGTTGATGTAACGGCCGCCATGCTCACTCTACAGGGAAGTTATGGCTCACACGGACGCATTGAAACATACCTGTTACGTGGGGGTGGGCGTGTACTGAGCGGTGGTAATTAATGATTAATGAATAATCAAAGATCCTCCCACGTAACGACAATGAATAAAAATTAAAACTAAGAAAGACTTACCTCTCGATAAGCCGGTAACGTGGGTATATTATTGCCTAGTCCTATACAGGTCTGTGAGAGTTGTTTAAATGGTTGAGGCTAATTTATAATGAAATGGGATAGGGTATCGTTCAAAATAAATGGTTGAATATGATTTTGATTGGTAGAAGATAACGTATATTCTTCAAACGATTAATTATGAAATGAATCAATGATATAAAAGAAAAACCAAAGAAGGTATAATTATAAAATGTCTGAATTTAAACATAGACAACGTCGACGGACGAATTCACATTCAAATACAGAGAAGCTGTAGAACTAGTTGAATTCGATCGTTTACGCTTCTTTCAAAATTTAGGGTTATTTTAATGATATTTGGATAATATATAACTAAACATAATTCTTGTTAAAAACATCTATCCTGAACGACTATTATTTCTACTTCTGGACTGTTATTATTATATGGTATTTCTCTTTTTAGATTAAATGTCACTTATGTTAATAGTCCAATCCTACGCTACGGGTCAGTCGATCCGTAGAATTATATGCGTTACTTAGCTCTGATTTGAGCCTTTAAAAATATGATTTGGTGGCCGATCTGTAGACAGGAGAGTGTTTCTCTGAATAGCCAAGGTTATTATCTGCAGCTAGGTGCCAATTCTATCTTGCTCAATTTTGCTATGGAACTCTATAAGAAAACCCATATTGATATTCTCAGAAAACAATACTGAATGTTCGACAGTAGCTAGTGAATTTTGCCATTCGTTTTTGTTAAATACGACGTTATGCAAAATTTCGAATGATGTTGAAGAAGACTACTCGAATTAACTTATCTTTAGATGCGAAGTTCGGCGAGATTGAGAGCCGTCGGT
This sequence comes from Neodiprion pinetum, assembly GCF_021155775.2. Taxonomy (NCBI): domain Eukaryota; kingdom Metazoa; phylum Arthropoda; class Insecta; order Hymenoptera; family Diprionidae; genus Neodiprion; species Neodiprion pinetum. Next base: position 10,679,860 of record NC_060235.2, read on the forward strand.
CGTGTACGTCGGTGTCCGTAGAATTCTGGGGCAGAGCCTCACCTCGAGATCGGAAGGGTTGATGAATCCGAACGATGTTGAACGTCAGGTACTTAGTCTTTGTGAATTTAGAATAATACTCTACTATCGAAAACTATTGTTTGAAAAAATCAATTTGGTTCACCCACGGTTCATATATATATATATTGAAAATGATTCTAACGATTATTAATTGAAGATGATAGTTTAGCTGGTTATTATTATAAGCACTTAATATTACCTGATTCAGTTTGAATCAGGGCCAAACTTGATTTAATTGGGGAAAATCGAGTATCATGAAAATATCTATTCGCGAAATGATGAGATTTAGTAAAGAACAGTAGAGATTGGAACGTCGAAGATAGTGAGTCTTGTAATGAATTTTGTTTATTGATTATAAGTCAAATATAAAAGAAAGGGAAATAAATAGACAATTGCGAGAAATAGTTGTTGACGATCAAAGAGAAAATTATGCATTTATTTCGGTCATATTGGTTTAATAAGTCAGTTATTATTTAATAGTACATAATTCCAAATTTATAGTTCCTGCACGTCGCAACCCAACAAACTTGGTTTGATAGTTTAAAAAATATAAGTGGACGGCACAGGTGCATAAGTTAAAAGATATGAGAGACAATAGTCGAGTAAGAATAAAACAAAATAGTAACAATAACATTATTATTATTATTATTATTTATTTTTAAGTGCTTTTATAAGATACATACATCTTTGATACACTGGCAATGGGTCGATAGATAAATTACGTGACAACAATAAATATAAATATAAATGTAAATGTAAAAATTTAACAGTAAAGTTAGAGAGTAAAAGATATAAGCTAAGTACAAAAGGATATAGAAAACTCAGTTTCGCTGAAACTGGCACTGGAGGAATAGGCAGATGTTTTGGCAGTTGTATAACACTACCGAAGATTAGTTTACGTTGTTCTGTGGGATGAGGTTTACGCAGGCGATAAGATAGTTGAACAGATTTTTTGACCCAGTTGGAGAATGATCGTCTAAAATAAGCAGTAGATTTAAGATGTTGTTGTTGTCTTGTGAGATGTGGAGGTATTGTGAGCGCGGGATCGTGAATAGTGGGCACTCCAAGAGAAAGTGTATCACTGATTCATGGTCCAAATTATGGCAGAAGCGACAGTCCCCCGCAGGTCTCAATTTAATAATGCTTTGGTTTACAGTTATGTGGCAGGAGTGAATGTTGGCAGTTCTCAATTGAGCTTGGGCGATCAGCGTGTGGAACTCATTTCTCAGCAGGTACTTGGGTAACCCATCCTGGATTGACCTTGGGATAGGAGCCAGGCAAGAGCTGGAGTTAGCGTATCTTTGAAGGTCTTGAAGTTTGAGATGATGTTGGAATTTGTCGAGGATTCTCGCTTTGTTACGCCACCAGTGGTGAGCCGACAGATGCAAGAGCATGTGATCTTCATTTATCTTGCTAAGCAAGATGCGCAGTTGGATGGCCCAATTAAATCTTGGGAGTTTGTAAGTTTCGGAAAGCTTAAGCAGTCGAATCAGGGCAATTTTTGGTAGTCGAGTGTCCTCCGTTTCCAAGATCTTAATTGTCCAGTTATACGCTAGTTTCAGCAGTTCCCAGGAAATATGGGTCCGGTTTAGTTCTAAACGCAGTACGTAATGAGGAGTGCAGTTTGGGAGATGCAGTATTCTCGCGAAATAGGTACAATGGGCTGACTCGAGTTTTTCAATCAGTTCCTCTTGGAGACCCCAGATGTGTGCTAGATATAATAGTGTTGATTTTACTGTGCTGTTGTATAGCTTGACTTTACTGGACCAAGTTTCAGCTTTGAACCTAGAGAGGATATAGTAGACTGTCCCCGTTGCCTGGTTGCTTTTTCTTATTGCTTCAGCGGCAGCTAAGCTTCCCTGAAGGTTGCTACTCAGAGGAATTCCAAGATAAGTGTAAGTTTTCACGATTTCAATGTGCTCATCATTGAAGGTGAAGTTGCGGTCTGACTTCCTTAATCTACCCGAGGTTCTGCAGGCCATTATTTTGGTCTTGCTTGTGTTGACTGTTAGACCGTTGATTTCACAGTAATCTTCTAATGTCTTGAGAGCCAGTCTGAGTTTATTAGCTGAATGTGTGACAATTACTATGTCATCTGCGAAAAGTAGCATGACAATGTGAGTAACTGAGTCTAGGCATAGGCCTTCGACTCCTTGTGCTTTGAAGAAATCGTTGATGTCGGCAAGGTAAAGTATGAATAACAAAGGACTAAGCACGTCTCCTTGGAGAACACCTTCAGACACCTCGATTGAATTGGATAGAGTAGCGCCAGATCTGATGTACATTGATGCCTTATCGTAGAAATCCTTCAGTGTTCTGATGAATTTACTACTGACTCCCAGCTTATCAAGTTTTGTCCATAGTTTGCCGTGTGGGACTTTGTCAAAGGCTTTTCTGAAGTCGATAAAAAGCGCGTAAGCAGTAGTCTCAGGGAAACGCAACTGCATATGAAGTACCGCTTGAAGGACGAATACATTGTCTGTCGTACCTTTGCCTACGCAGAATCCCGCTTGTTCTTCTGGGATTAAATTCTGCGATGTCGCCCACTGCCTGAGTCTGTCGTGAAGTATTTTCGTAAAGATTTTGGTTAAAGAATTGATTAGCGCTATACCTCTATAGTTACCTGGATCAAGATTATCTCCTTTTTTGAATAGCATGAACATGACTACCTTAGCCCAATCGTCCGGGATGGATTCCGTCTCGAAAATTTTGTTGAAGAAAGCTAGAGTGAAGAGATACCAATTTTCCGGCATTTCTTTGAGAAAGTCGCTGCTGATCGAGTCCATGCCCGGAGCTTTACCTCTTTTACTTTTGTTGATACTGTTGATCAGCTCTTCCAGGGTGAAAGCTTGGTCCAAGGCATCTTCATGAAGCTGAGATAAGTTGATGCAGTTGGTGTTTTTAGGAGGAAAGGAGCTGGTGAAGTAGTTGTGCCAAATATCTAAAGGGATGTTGTTAGCCGGAGAGGAGTGCCTTTTAAATAGTTTGACTAATTTCCAGAAGTCTGCTGGACATTTGACATGATTAAACTGGTTTGTTATGTCTTCTTGGTACTGCTTAGCTTTTGTTTTGAGAAGAGAAAAGTACTCCTTCTTCTTCCCCAGGTATAATGACCACAGTGGCGAGTTTTGGTCCATGGATTTACAGAGCTGCAGATAGCGCACGATCTCCTGTTTTTTGATTTTGCATTCGGTGTCGTACCAAGGTTTGTGAGAAGAGAGTGGTGCGGTACCCGGTTTGTTGATAAACATTTTTGCTGAGCGGGCCGCATTTACTATTGATTCCCTGAGAATATCGGAGAGGGTGTTAACTGTGGTTGTAGCGAAATCTTGAGCTATTGAAGAGGACCAGCGTAGCGTTTCACGGAAAGTATCTGCGTATAGAGGGTTCCAGCTTAGCTTAGGAGTCGGAGTAGAGCATGCGGGTGATATGACGCTGTTTTCCTGTCTGATAGAGTTTAGAATGACTGTGACAGGTAAGTGATCTGAGTTAGTGATAATATACTCTATTTTCATGTCCTTGACATGGTTGATGCCAAGGATGTTGATCCAGATAAGGTCGACCGTACTTTTTCCTATAGCGTTTCTAAATGTGTAGCCACCTGGGTGATCACTAGATGTACGGCCGTTTAAGAGGATGAAACCATTGGAGGACATGAAATCTAGGACTGTTGTGCCTTGCTTGTTGGTTGTATTGTCACAGGTTATTCTGGAAGATAGAAGGTTAGAACCTTCAAGCATGCTTTCATCTTCGTGGAGTGGGTTTCCTATTCTTGCGTTAAAGTCTCCACCAATGAGGGCTACATCGTGGTCTTGGGATAGAATATCATTGAGTAACAGTTGTAGGTTATGCAGAGACGAGTTGAGGTCTTTCTGGTCTGGTTTGAAGTATAGAGACCCGGTGATGAGTGAGAGCCCGTTTGTGTTGCATTTAAAGAATATCCAGTCTCTACTTTTGTTTAAGATTGTAACTGCCTGCCCTTGTATGAGCGAAAGAAGACCACCACTACCACGTCCGCGTGTTTTGCTTTTTATAGCTGGAGATACAATTTTTGTCCAGTTGCTAAAGTTGATATGTAGGGGGACCTTGGTTGAAGTGCACCATGTCTCAGAAATACAAAGAATGCTCCCAGGGAAGTTAGTAAAGTCGTTGATGTTGGCTAAACCTCTTATATTCCAGAACGTTAATGTTGTAAAACTGTTGTTGCTGCTTGTAGTGTTGTCGGAGCCGGCTAGGTTATTGAAACTGATTTTGCGCGTCCATTGAGATGCAAGCTGAGCTATTTTGGTTGTGGTTGAGGTCGTGCTGAAGTTGTGTTTCATCCCGGATGGAGATTGGTACGACTGATTGAAGGACAGGGTCGTACTTTTAACCCACGCCGTTTACGTAAATGCGCTGATGGCCAAATTTGACCTTCTTACCCTCGTTACGTAGTTTTTTGGCTTCGTGACGGAGTTTATTGGCTGCGAGTTCCTCAGACGGCGTGAGATCATGGTCAATGAAAACGTCGACCTTTAGATTTTTTTTCTTGTTCATAATTAGAGTTTTCACGGAGTTGTCTCGGAGTACAGCTTTGATCGATCTTGTATTATTTCTCCTGAAGATCCAATTGGCCGAAAGAACTGCATGTTCTATCTTGAAGTGCTCTCTGATGAAGTCAGCGAGTGCCTCTGAAGCGCTGCGAGTATCTGGGACTAAACCTCTTACAATGATGTTGTTTTTTCTAGTTAGCTTGTCGAAGGAGTTTATACTTGCCTTGACGAGTCTTGCCTCTAAGGCGGCTAGATTACCGTGAGTGGCGTTTCCCTCGGCTTCCGGAGTATTTGCGTTAAGCTCGAGTACTGTGACACGAGCTGTGAGATCTTGAACTTGGCGTTTAAGTTGCGCATTTTCTTCTTGAAGCCTTTTTGTCTGTTTGTTGAGAAGGTCCGTGTGTTCTGTTCGTGCAGCGCTTATTTCGGCTAAGAGCTCATTTTTTAAAGACAGTTGTTCAGCTTTGTCTTCATTTCTCCATGTTCGTAGGGTCTGTAGGACCGCCGAGAGAGAAAGACTTGCGTTTGAAGGAGAAATGTCAGTAGTTTGAGCGATTGGAGTCATAAATTGCTCCATGGACATGGGTGTCTGCGTATCCGAGGGTGATTGCTGGGTTATCATTGGTGGAGCGGAAGAGCGAATAATTTCAGCAGGTGGAGATGAGTCGGTTGGTGAGGCTGGTGTATTGCTGGGAAAATAGTCAGTGATCTGATTGGATGGACTGGGATGAGATTCAAGCCGTTCCAAGTTTGCGCGGCGTCCCCTCTTGCGATTGCTGGAGGTTGAGGTACACTTCACCGAGTTGACGTCTTGGGTGAAATGTTGTTGTTTTGGATTAGATGGCTTAGCGGTGTCTGGTGCTGCGGTCGACGGAGGTAAGCAATCAGTTGACAAAATAGCTGGGCGTATGTTAGGCGAAACTGCGTAGGGAAATAAATAGACAATTGCGAGAAATAGTTGTTGACGATCAAAGAGAAAATTATGCATTTATTTCGGTCATATTGGTTTAATAAGTCAGTTATTATTTAATAGTACATAATTCCAAATTTATAGTCCCTGCACGTCGCAACCCAACAAACTTGGTTTGATAGTTTAAAAAATATAAGTGGACGGCACAGGTGCATAAGTTAAAAGATATAAGAGACAATAGTCGAGTAAGAATAAAACAAAATAGTAACAATAACATAAAAGCGGACGGTAAAAAGGTATATAGATAAAATCGAGCGGAACAACTATTCGAAGAATTTGAAGGGAGAGTGTTTGATGTGTTGTGTTTATAAATTTAGAATGGTGTGACTTTCTTTATTGTTTCATTTCGTCGTTATTTATTTAATTTGTTACTTGATCAGGATTCGGGTTAATTTCACACACTTTATTATTTACTGACACCTCCATACACAACTCTCTCCTTCTAAAGTCGTAGGCCTACTAATTTGCTGATCCACTGATCCGCTGATCCGTCCGAACTTCGGTTCTTACTATCGTCTATCCAAATGTATACATCGTCACAGTCTTTTGCAACTAACAGAATAACTGAATGCTCGATTTGACGAATTAGCGCGAGACTTTAGGCCGGTCACAATTAAGATTTTCCAACGCTACTCTTGCTCGAGAGGGCTAATCCGGGTTGATGTCTACGCACTTTGCGACTTGACAGACGAAAGACATGGCTTCTTGGGCCTGAGGGCCCAAAGAGCTGCAGTTGCAATAAGTTACAACGGTAATTAGCCAATGAAGTGCGAGGGCGACCTCCTGGTGCCCAAATCTACACGGCCAGCGTTACTTCGCGCTCTTCGACGGTGTTCCGACGATTCTCAATCACGTCGCTTACACGTTTAAGATGTTGACAAAAAGTATCTTAAAACAATTCTCACGCGTTCATCCACACATCTTAACAGATAATCTATTTTAATTTGGTGTTTCCAAAGGTAGTGGTTTATCCTAATTATTGATGACAATTTTGACTTAAAAAGAGAGATATTTTCAGACTGAGCGCTGCTGATGCTAATTCAGCAGTCTCTTGTCTCAGTTCTTGGTACGAGTTATAAGAAACAAAGTTGAACATTATACTAGGGATCGTTGCTGGTTTCTACGTGACTTTTGCTAGGAGGGGTCGAACTCGCCGGTTCAGGCAATACGATATTTTAATGTTATCTGTGGCAGTAGCTTGCGTTACAGCGTTGAAAGGGAATTTGGAAAACATTTCACGTCAGTCCTAGTCATATTGTGATTTCGAAAAAGGTACGCCCGAGCAATACGCCGGACGCAACATACCCGTGATCATGAAATGATCATGAAAAAGTGAAAAATATATTAAAAAAACAATATAACAGAATGAATCTAAAAATATCAAATACATATACAATACCGAAATAATAATAACACTGGTCATAACGTAAATGTTTAAATTATATTCAACACAAGTAACGCGATGAAAAGTAAAACAATACAGTACAGTAGAAACTCGAAAACTTGTATGATATTACAAAACTAGATGAAGGATGTTTGAATTGTTCTTCAAAATATGAAACGAAATAATAATAATTATAATTGTTATCACTATAGTGATGCACGGAAGTGTCATAACAGAAGCAGAAGCAGAAACAGATGTCAACAGTAAATTCTTGCAGAAGCGCAAACAGAAGCGAATGCGGAAGTAGAAGTATAAACGCTATAAAAAATAACAATTTTTTTGTCAATTATTATTTTTCTTTTAAATCGAATTAATATTCAGAATTTAATGAAGGAAAGTTATATTTAATAAACAGTAATTTAGTAGTAACTAATGAGAAACAAAAACGATGGCGACACGCACGTGCTGGCCCGCCATGTGCCGGGCACCCACCCCGCGCCATCGGCGCATCGGCCAATAAGTGCGCTTACCCTGGCGAAAATAATTTCTATATCAAACTGAGAACTATTGCCGGTCGTAGAAAACGGTAAAAATAGTGGCAAATCGTAAGAAAGCTTAAAATATTCTAGATAGTCGTAAAAATCGTACTATTTTTCGTAGAAAAGTACAAATTCCTACGAGAAATAGTGAAAATTGCATATAGGAAGCAGATTTAATTCTTTGTCGTAGAATTTCCTAGAAAACGCCATGAATCAATGAAAAATCACGAATGTCTACGACTTTTTATGAAAGATATTTTGAATTTTGAACCCAAACATTACGAATTTTTTTGTTTGTAGAATCATGTTGAAACTCGTAGAAAAGTACAAAACTCAAAATTCATGAACTTTCAGAGGAATTATCACTTCTGGATTACAGAGAAGTAAAAAAAAAAAAACTATCACAAATTACGCAAAAGTACAATAATCTACGGAAAACGAATATCATAACCAAAAATTTAAGGAAATAATGTTAATCTACGATAATCTACAAAAAAAAAATCACGAAAATGTACAGTAATCTACAAAAAATTATGTTTTTCTACGAAAAATGAATGCCAACGTGTTAGAGCAGATTACAAAAATCTACGAGAATCTATGAAGAAGTACAATAATCCATCAAAAAATTATATGCCAAAACTACGCAAGTATCCGAATTTCTCTGATTAAACGTAGAAAATTTCATGGAAAATCGTAAAATGAAATTTGTAGTTTGACGTAGAAATTATTTCTATCGAGGTTCTATCATCCATTTCGCCATTTCCATAAAGTTTTGGTCAACTTTCGCGGAACCAGATCCTGAAGCAGATGTGAAAGAGTGTGCGGAATTTCCACAGTTGCGGAAGTAGAAACAGAGGTCTGTTGCAAAATATCGAACGACGAATAATGGTATTCTCGATCTGTTGCGCAGTATAAGGAAAGAGATGTTTTGTCTGTCAAACATCGAAAATTATCAACTCGGGAAGTCGTGCGGTAACGAAAGCTTACTCACGAAATTAACAGGTAACGTTAACCCAGAAAAAGAGAATCACAAATCGATTAATTAATCTGATTTGACACAAAGAAAATCATAACGAATACTAAAGCACGTCGTGTCACATTGTCGTAACGCTAGCCGGACAAGAAGTGCCGCAGTTAAAACTGTTCCTCCCGATGCAGAGTTCGTGAGAAAAGGCTGTAACGATTACATTCGTTCGAATATGGGCGGCAATATTTCGGATTTGACCGGACGCAAGGAAAGTGCGCGGTTGACCAGTCTGGCGGAACCGGCAACAGATCCGGAGGAGAGAAGCGAAGAGGACTCTGCGGAAAGACGCCAACCAGTACAGACCTACAATAATAATACTCCGCAGAAGTAGAAAATCTAGCCAGTTATAAGATTTATAAAGTCACATATACACCATACTAAGTTCATCGAATCTTCGATGTCGTCACGATCCAAGTTGCTCTCATCCCCCATCTCATTGTGGGTAACGACGAAACCTAAAGGTGAACACCAGAGCTCTAATTATCCATCGAAGGAGAGTGAAGAAGAGAAGAATATCTGGATTGGCAAGTGACTTATCTGCTTCAACTGTATTCAACGACAAAGACAAGGAACCAGTTGATTTCAACATATGGTGTATCAAAGGCGTATTTTTTAAATGGTGTGTATGTGTGAATGTTTGAATGAATGTATAGCTTTTGTTTTTTCTTATATGTACACTTTTATTTCTACCTTTTCTTGCAATCTTTTTATTTGAACTGTTTTATTTCTATGGTTTTATCTTTACAATTGTGTCGACTATTTTATTTATAATTTATTTATTTATGGTTCTTAATTGTTCAGGTAGAATAAAGTGTTACAAGGCTAATAGATAAACAACGCTTCTGTACTAGCTTGACGAGTAGACCGTCGTTAGGTGGCCTCCAGGGTCCGTGGCGCTCAGCAGTTTGATATAGTATTAAGAATTTATATCTAAACAATTTAAATCAACGGAATCTGTTGGGTGATGTAATATGCTGATTTTCGATAAACATTCTTCCCATTTTATGTGTGCTTGATATAAGATTGATCCAAACCCCGCGCCTACGCTCGATTATTAATATTTAAAAATACTCCCCATTAATTTTCCAGTTTGAAACTCACCTATCTTACAGGAAATTGGCAAAGAATACGCTTGTATTTTTTTTGGAATTTTATAGCGCGATTTCTACGATGAGAATCGTATTTGAAAATGACTTGTTTATAATAACCTTCAATTGTTGCTATTATTAAATTTGTAGTAGCATGAGATGGTAGCCCAATTCCAGCTCTTTCGAATGAGCCCATGGATAAATTAATCAGAGAAATAGTACCTGAGATATGAAAATTTGAAGGAGGGTGTGTGTGGCGGTTTTTGGTATTTTGGACAATTTTCAACCTGGAATAAATTTTTAAATATTGAAGGTAAAAAAAAAAAAAATGGTATGAACTTATTTTACCCATGGAATCCGTTAAAAAACATTCACAACAATCGGAAAAATCGATGAAAAATTTTACTCTTTTTCGTCCGGTTTGACGTGGATTGACTCATAGTGGTCGCGAAAAAATGGTGGCGGTGGTCCATAAGATACCACGAAAACGCAATAATACAAGATACTTATAAGTTGTCTCTGTTACCAACGAAGGGGTTAGTCCACTGGTGAATGAATACATGCGCCTAGTAACCAGACAGATTACAGCGTCCAGGTTTGGGTCCCGATGGACTACCTAAGTGATTTTTGAAACGCTTATAAATGCGATTTAATGTAATAAAAATGTACTACAAGTGCAGAACTATTCATAATTTTCCAACCACATTTCACTGACTATCCGGTGCAAATGCTTCATTCTTTGGGTTTGAAAAAAAGGTAAGTTAAGTGAGGACGAATAATCCGTTATCCTACGGTGTAGGTACTGATCTCGACAATGACGATAAAAGATAATTCTGTTGGATACCAAAAACGATCTGTCAATTTTTTTAAACTCAAGTAAGAAAAGATATGATCAGATTCTCCGACAGTTTGCACGAGTCACTCAGTATAGACAAGATAATGGCAAAGGGGAGCGGTCATACGTAATCAAAACACAACGGAAGCAGGTAAACGTATCAAGGATATTAAGAAAAGATAATGCTAATAGTACCTTACGTAACAAAGGAATAAAATCGAAGATTATTCCCGCGAGCCGGTTTAATCACCCGAAGGAATAATCGACTCTTATTTCTGTGTTACATAGAGGATTTATGTTCGACTCAACTCTGGCTACATTACTGACTCAGAAGTGTGTTCTTTTTATGTGTAAGTCTGATCTTCCAGTCTATAAACTATGATATAATTGAAAGTTTATAATAATGTAGAGAGATGTAGATGAAAGTGGGAAAGAAAAAGAGATAACATAACATAATGAGTGTGCATAAGAAAGGTATACACAGAAATGATAGAAACAGAGAATACATCGAGAGAAAGAGATATAGCAATTAGTGACAACGACACTTCAAATTTTCGGGCAGATAAGACATCGGGTATTCCACATTTGCGGTAAAAGTGTTTGTCAAAATGCAAAAACGTATTGTCTAAATATTTTCAAGTAACCCCTTGTTACGGGATAAAGGGGAGGTATTGACGAGCGGCTGTCAATATGTCTGTACCCACTCCGGAATTCGTTTCGGATACTTTTGGGTCCGATCTCGTTGCTGCTCTCGAGACAACGAATGAAGGCAGGCGTGACAATTGATGTAAGGAGGGTTTACGATTGAATGTATTAATACTTTTTTGTAATAGTAACCAATTTAAATGTATAATTGAACGAAGTGAATTGTTTGAATGTTGTCATTGGAGTGTATTTGATGGAGGATGGAATAGAAGTATATCGATCGAAGGTTCCAGTAGAAGTGACTTGCGACAAAAAATACCAGTGCACGAAAGTTGCGAGAATCCAGAATAGTGAGGAATGAATTGAGTGGAGTAAAAGCGATAACCAGCGGTGTCGTCAAGCTACAACCCGTTAACGATTTTACCATAAGATACTTATCCCCAATGAACCCCCTTCATGTTGCGCTAGTTCCGCCAATAAAACCGCATGCGTGAGAAAGTTAAGAAACGGGAACGAGAGCTTATGATAAGGTATGTTCCTTCGCTTCCAGTGACCCGTGAGCTCCGTAATGTGAACAGATGGCTTGGAAATGCCAAGTAGACTAAGAGTCTGTAGCAGCCTACGAGGGATAAATCTACGGAGTGATAATACGGTTTCAGAATCTGCTTGCTGAATAGACAGCTCGAGATTGTACACGAACACCAAAAAAGCGAGCCAGACGTCAGGTAACGCGATTGGGCGCTTTCGCGAGCTAAACGCTCCTGTACCGTACTCCCGTCTGTGGGTAGTAAAAGCAAACGTGCGCTGCGCATGCGCGGTGGCGACAACTCGCGCCGAGCGGGGATGCTCAAGCAGCGTAGAAGCGAGCGTGGCACTTGCGGCTCGAACTCCAAGTAGAGCAGATATCGGACGAGTCCGTCTTCGCAAGTAAAACCCGTGATAGCTCTTTTTCTCATTAGGCACTAGGCGACCACACATTTCCCGAAAGCGAGGCAGCCGTAGGCTGGCCAGCCTACCAATGGTGACGTAACACCCTAACTGCTTCGAATGTTTGAGTCCTAACCCGCGATTTGTACCTTGAAGCGTGAGCCTGTATGTTTTCGGCAGAGACCTGGGTACGATAACTACGTTCAACACCGAGCCGCGATAAGTTGATCATCCACACCCGGTACCCAGAGTTCGCGTCGGAAATACAGAGGGCGGTTCAGAGGGTTGCGGATTTTTCTGAATGATCGAGACTGCATAGAGACTGACTTTACGTCTAGGGTCGATTATTATCGTCGAATGGGAGAGGGCTGGACGAGGCACACTTATTGATGTGCTGCAGCTCGAGACTCAGTGTCACAGAATCCACTATCTATGAAAAAGTAGAGAACAGTAGCATAGCAAGGCGGGTTCTGCTTACAGATTCCTGTTACCGACACTTACTGACATTCTCCCCAGACTCAAACCCTTCACCGCGATGACATCACAGTCTGTCGTACCGACTTGAGGTCTAAACCATGCAACCTTACCGACAGTTGTATCGGTTGACGGTAAAAATCGCACTGCTTTACCAACAATTCTTATCGGTCAAAGGTCAAAATCGTGCTGTTTTAACGACAATCTTACCGACCAAAGGTCAAAGTCTTTATGTAGTGCTCGTCTGCCAACGGTGGAGGGTGCAGCGGGGGTGAGAACTTTTTACCATCCCGCATTCTTTTCCGACGATAGGACTGCTGATGTGTTACATTAACCACTCCAAATTCCTTTTCCACGGTAGGACTGCTGATGTGTAACATCAACCACCCCCACATTCTTTTCCCACGTTATCTACCACGTGACATTCCAAAATTAATAGTTCCAAAAATTGTTTTTTATCCACTCGGATATCGCTGATGTGTAACATCGACCACCTCACATTTCTTTCCCACGTTATCAACCACGCGTCATTCCAAAATTGATGGATCTGAGAATTGTTTTTCACTTACACGGATGTCGGTTTGATATCAACCACGTGACATTTGTTTGGCTTGTAACTGTCATGTAAACTCAACGATGAATTTTGAACGGGTTCAGTCAAAACCAGAGTGCAAGGTCGACCGATAGCTGCGGTAGTATACATTCAGAGTCAAGGATTTGCGGTGTTGGGTTACTATCGCTCTAGGAATGCAAAAAATAACTCGGTTTGAGTACAGCTCGGTCAAGAATAGAGAGCAAGGTTATATCTTACATAAGCTTTGTATTGGAAAAAATTGTCTCTTAAGAGCTAAGGTGAAGGTGAAGGTGTAAATTATCTCATGAATATTCTTTAAAAAACAGTTTCATTGGGTACAATTTTTAGGGCATAGTTGACAATTACTTCACAACGACAGTACAATAATTCTATTCAACAGTTTCATAACTAGGATGATATATTTGCCAGGAATGCGGGACCGGTATTGTAGACGCTTCTGCGCAGTAACACAAATCGTACGCCCTCGGCATCCGAACAGTATGATGATTTTGTAGCCAATTTTGAAGTGAAGAAACGTTTTGTGCTGCACAGATTGCGTTGGGTATTGTATGAACGTCGCATCTTACAGACACAGCTGAAGTTTTTTGCAAGGTTTGAAGCGACGGACAGTCAAAGTCCAGCATATCGATGATTTGAACTTTCGGGACATTTTGAGTAACCAATCTCGTTTTTCTTCTCCTTTTACGTACACGGTTTCAGCTTTGCACAGCCTGTCTTCAATGGTCCACTCAACTTCCTAGAACGTTATGGTTTCACAGCTCCAAGGTGAACCGTGAAAATCGCGTTCTAACCAAGAATTTTGGCTTTTGTGTTTGACGTCCATACAATCCCATTCGTAAGGTGGCTTAAAAAAAAACATTAATGGAGATGCATCTGAGTAGATTGAAATCATAGCCAATTCTTTCAATGTGAAGATATCGTTAAAAGGTCTACGAAAGCCTTGTATGTCAACGATAAGCTCCATCTTTGAACTGTGCGAGATGGTGGGAACGGGTCAGCTTTTATACCAAATTTTTCACCCCACCACTGAGCGGGTTGTATTCGACAATACGACCGTGAACAATCAAGCGGTACGCCGATGTTTCAGCGGGAAAGTTGACTTTAGCTTCAAATTCAAGACGGATGTCGACAGGTCCGTACTTCAAAGATTCGTTTTGTTTTTAACAATCGATAACGAATGAGGGAACGTCTCGAAGGAATTCACTCTTTGTCAACAACGGCTCGGGGTTCTTGTCGTAGTAGGTAGCTTGGAAGTTTGCGTACATCTCGTACAGGAGCGCGTACAGATTACGACTCATGTTGAGATTCAGGTTACCGTACGGATGAGATTCAGAGTTTGAAAATAGCTTGACGTCCGTGATATTGCAATAATCGAAATGACTTGCGTTCTTGCCGGTCTTGTTCTTTCTACTTGTTTCGGAACCCAAAATGACGTATCGAGGTTTTTCAAGCTGAGTGGAAGTTTTCACAGTCCAAACGTGTTTCGATGTTGTGGGTAGTAAGGGATATTCCCAACTGCGGAAGCTCATCGAAAAAGGCGGATCTCTCTGAATGAAATTTAGTGGGTCAACTTTTTTCTGATCCGCGAGTTTCGAATATGGTATGAGCCATTCCACTGCATAGATCGTGATTCTGAATTCCTCCTCTTGAGTCTGCATGATAGCGTTGACGTCAGTTTTTGATCTTGTCAAGATTAACTCACGTTTGGCGTCGACAACGATCTTGCGGTAGTCTTCAGCGAAACCCAATATCATGCTGAGCGGTATCAGTACGTCAAAATTACCCTCGGCATTGGTTAATTTTTTCTCCTCTTCTACATAAAGCCATCCAGCGTTCTCCATCAGCCAAGTTTGACTAGGGTGCAGGGAAGCGTAACCCTTCATGAGACTTGTCAAGCCAACGTTCTTGGTTCTATCAATCTCAACTCCATCAATTTCGTAGCGAATTTCTTCAAACAGATGACAGATCGCGTTTTTTACGAGCTGTGTGTTCACAGTAGCTGTACCGTCAGGTTTGAGGATTTGTCCGTGGATATGTACTGACCTTTTGCTGGGTGATATGCATGAATCCTGATGCTGAACGGTGATTCGAAATTCATTGCTGTTGTTGAAAGTTGACGAGGCGTGAGGTTTGTGAGCGTGAATCTCGTAACGCGCAACGGATTCGTCGAAGACGACTGGTGTTCGAATGTCTAAGATTTCTTCCTCCATGGTACGTAGTAGATGATAAAACAGCAAAATCGGATTTTTACTTGTCGGAAATTCCTCTTCAAAAAGGCGTCAGTTTCAAACCCAGAGCTATCACGAACTCCGCGTTTTGAGGTGTTAACGGTTCGAGAATCGATCGATGACTGACGTGATCGGGGCATGCCGACTTACTGATATACCTACTCTTTGACAGTCTGTTATATACCATTCCCATCGTTTATTGCGATTTGATATGTAGTCTCACAGTAATAACTTCTCCACGAAAATTAACCAGGTCTCCGTCTTGATCCACTAACCGGAGCTGAACGTGATCTATGGTCCTGACGGTGGTCGGAAGGTGAATGACGTGCGACGGTACTTCCGCGATCTTATATCCTGGTGGGACAGTCGGGAACAACTCGTGAATAGCGTGTACTTTGTGTCCATTGACGTAGAGGCCCGTTGTAATGCTGCACTCGACTCGCAACGCGTTGACCTTGAGTATAGTTACAGGCACGTCTGATTCGTGAGTTTTATCAACCCTCAATACACGTGGTGTGAATCCCAAAAGTTGAGCGATGGAATCATTCGGCCCGAAGTCAATCGTGTGGTTGCATGTGATTTCGCTGCGTAATGTATTATTGTTGGGTTTGATGGCGAGCCTGATATCTGTATTTCTTAGCACGTTTTGAAGATACTCCTCTATGTCCTCGGTCTCGTAGCTGCCGGTAGGTATGGTGATCACTTTATCAGCTACGTAAATTTTATTGTGACCAACATCAACGTCGGAAATCGAATGAAAGGTTAACAATCCTACCAAGCCAAGAGCATAACTTTTATCACTAGCAAATTCGATCGGTGGGAAATATTGTGCCTCGAGAATCGAAAAGGTTCCCGAAATTCTTCACGTCAACGAATCATCCATGACTGCGAGTGGTAGACTGACTTTGATAAATCATGCACTATGTTTATATAGCTCACCACTTATAAATCTTAGACACAAGTGTCCGCATTCAAATGTATCATGATCCTGGTACCTTTACTGATTGTATTCAACACTTCCAACGCCGAGGTATTCTATGAGGTCTGAGGATGGTTGAAGGTTGCCGAAACTGTCAAAGTAATCGATATTATTGTCGCGTTTCTTGTATGTAACCCTGTGTGTACCCGGACCGTCTTTGTCGTCAAGATTGATTATAGCTAACTCGTTTCTTCGTAGATCATTTTCGGGCATTTCGTTTCGCATGAAAACACCGCGGAAATGCGGAACCTTGAAGATTTTTGCATATTTCAATAAGTCCCAAACAGTCAACGGTCGACGTGGTAGCATCGCATCTAGTTTTTTGGAAGATAGAGACCAAGACCTGTTTTGTACGGTTTCATATGAAGCCCTTTGCCCAACGCGATAGCTTCCATAGTTTTGTTTTGTCGTTTGCTCTCTCCCAGTTCTCGTCCAGCAGCACTTGCATCGTTCACAGCTTTTGCTATACCTGCCGCACCACCGGCTAACGCGCCTGTAGCACTAAGTCCAGCGAAAATAGGAATCAAAAACGGTAGAAAACCACCGACTTTTGAACGTACTGATAGGACGCTAGGTGTTCGCACTTCACATTTACCACCCGCTTTTTTAACGGCGCTCTCAGCTCCCTTCAGCGCAGATTCGATAGCTACTTTTGCATCGTTGCTTTGAACCATAGAACGTTTTGCAGCATTTATAATTTTTCTCAGGGTCACATTTTTTTGATTTTTGGATTCCTATTCCGAGTTTTGTTTTTACTTTCATCGTATTCGCGATTGCCCAAGCGGCTGCCTTCTCACCCAAATTTGCGTCCTTTGCGAGAACCCGTTTCCAAGCTTTTTCAGCCAACACCCTATCAGCCTCGTTTCTCAATTCAAGATTTTCGTGATTCTGCGAGTAAGCAATGTCGTGGTCTGTGCAAGCTGCGTCGAGAAGATTGATTCCCGGAACACCCCGCGAGAGTCTCTCTGATAATTTTGTACCAGGCCCACAGTACTGATAACCATGTACATGGAATTGGACTGAAAGGCTGTTGATGATTTTACTCTCCAGACTCTTGCTACGATGTTGCCGCCTGCTGCTTTGTTTACCTCTGTACGCGATCATGTTCGTGCGTTGACTGAAGAAAAGTGCTTCAAAACGGGATATTTATAGCAAATCCGATCAGTCATGTCCGAGATGCGGTTTGAGAAACAACGTACTAACCTTCCTGTGATGAATTTTGACAAACTTTCGGAGCAAAATGTCAAAAGGCACAAACGGCACGGTAAATTACTCCCGAATAGTGTACGTGCAATATTCTGTGGACCGTCAAATTGTGGTAAGACTAATGCGTTGCTCACACTCATAACCCATCCCAACGGATTCAGATTCGAAAATATCCACATCCACTCGAAATCTCTCAACTCACCTAAATACCAGTCGTCGAAGCAATTGTTGGACCATGTTGAGAATACGGAGTATTTTGCGTTTACCGAGCGTAAGCAGGTGATCACACCGGAAGAAGCTCGGCTCAACTCAGTAATCATATTTGACGATGTAGCGTGCAAGAAGCGGGACAATATTAGAGCCTACTTTTGCATGGGTACATATCACGACGTTGACTGTTTCTATCTCTGTCAGACGTACGCGCGTATTCCCAAACATCTCGTGCGCGACAACGTAAACTTACTCGTGTTATTCAAACAAGACGATATGAACCTGAGACACGTATACAACGACCATGTCAACACCGACATGTCTTACACAGAGTTTACAAGTGTGTACTCTGCATGCTGGAACGGTGAGAAGTTCGGGTTTCTGGTGATCGACAGAGACAGTGAGCTTAACGGAGGACGGTACAGGAGGGGATTCGATTCTTTTGTTAGCCTGGAGAAGAAATAAAATCTAACGTTTTCGAGCAAGAGACGCAGTAGCGTTGCAGACTCAGTTGCGTCAACATGCAGAGCTCTGAAATTCCCAAACAAAAAGATGTCCTACATCAGATCGTTCAAGCGGGTGCTGCGAGCCGTTGAAAACACAGATTGCTTAAGTCGGGCAAGGAATCTACGGCTCAGAAATTGAGTGACGTTTCCAAACCAGTAGTGACTCCGTAGCAAGAACTGGTAAATGTTACAAAAGTGACTAAACCTGTGAAACAAGAGGTGGAAAAAATAAAAAAAGAAATGAGGCAGATGAAAAATGAAACGAAAAATGAAACTGTCTCGGAAATGGACGATTCCTTTGCTTCAGCGGGAGATGAAACAATCGTAGAAACACCGGTCGAGAAAATCGGGGATGAGTATTTTGCACTGATGAGAGATGCAAAGACAAAAGGTGAATTGGACAACGTGTACGGTGTACGCAACCTCTTGAACGGACTAATGATTGGTGATTCGTTGATATCTTTTCAGAGTAACTACATTCGTATTGGCGATACGCGTTACCCGAAAACAAAGGGTTTGCTGGAATTTTTGTTCAAAAAGAAGCCTGACGGTTTTTCCGTGAGCGCCGGAGATCGGGAAAATTTTGAAAACATAATCGTCGCAACGAACGCGCATTAAAACTATTCTTCATGCGATGGGGCTGTTCGAAAATATAACAGTTACAGATTCGAAAATGTCATTGCCGAATTGATGGATTTTTCCCCATCACCTTGCCGAAAGGTCTACTTCCGCAAGCTATGATCACTCGACAAGGTGTTGAAACGGAATACGTTTTCTGGGATGATCCAAACGAGTTAGTGGAGCGTCTTCGTTTACTCCTGGCATCTCAGGCAGCGGGAAATCCGAGTCAAAAAAACGAAATAATCTTCATTATCGAAGAGCTACGCGGAGCAGGAATCATTTATTAAGCAGCTCCTATCGTTTTTGCATTCATTACCGAGATAAGCGTCGACGTGATTGGACGGCATCTGGATAAAAACACGGCCGCGAGCACTCGCGGTCCTCCGGGTGTCGGATTTCATATAACAGCGGACGGGCATTACGATATACGGAACAAGAGACTGTGCAATGTCGCAGATCCCGCAGAGCCGAACAATGCTGTAACTTTAAACATCTTGTGACGAAAATTCAACGTGCTGCAAAAACGAATCGACAACCTCGATGAAATGATCAAAGCTTTAGAGCTCAACACGGAGAAAGCCTTGGATACCTTTTACACAGACTTTCAAACAGTCAGAGACATGTCGATTAGTGTGATGGAGCTGGAACATTTCTAATGAAATGTAACAGTTTATATCCTCTCGTAGGAACATGCCGGGGATCATCTAGATGAGTACAAAATTTATCATGCAGCGTAGCCCGCCTTATGCGCTTGGCTTTCTTATCGGCAGCAGTGCTCAAATTACGCGATTATGCACTTCATATGCACTGTCGCCGAGCCCGGCGAGAGGCCGTGTGAGCAGTCTCAATGCTGCTTCCAGGCGTAACGCACGTCTAATTAAATATAATATAACGTTAACGCTTCATCTTACCATTTGTTGTTATCAATTATCACTCAATTCTCTGTTTGAATAAACATATAAATACCTATATAATCGTTGCGCAATATTTGCATGACAATTAGAAACGCTGATAACATTTCCCAAATGGACACCCCACTAAGAGCGTTGGAATATGGAGGAGGAAAAGCAAGCACTGGTGACGGAACTGCATGAGCCTGCACGCCGGAATCACCCGCGTCGACGTGTAGACGTGCACGGCATCGACGAGACCTGGCAGGCAGATCTTGTTGATATGACGTCATACGCTGGACAAAACAAAGGCTACGAGTACATGCTCACAGTCATTGATATTTTTCCAAAGTATGGGTGGGCTATACCGATAAAGAGCAAGTTTGGAGATGATGTTACGAAGGCAATGGAATCTGTTTTTCTTCAAGGACGGGTGCCGAAAAATTTACATGTCGACAGAGGAACGGAATATTACAACTCGAAATTTGAATCGCTTATAACACGTTACGGAATCAAACTTTACTCCACGTACAGTAATTTGAAGGCTTCGATCTGTGAACGTTTCGATCGCACGCTGAAAGGTAAAATGTGGAAACGTTTCAGCATGCAAGGAACCTACAAGTGGCTCGATGTCTCATCTGATTTGGTTTTGGCTTACAACAACGCCAAGCACCGAACCATAAGAATGAAACCGTCGGATGACACCGTAGCAAACGAGAGGCTGTTATAACGTCAGGCGTACGGAGGGCTTCGAGCGATACCTACGATATCGGCAAAATTCGAATCCGACGACAGAGTTTAAATCAGCAAATTCAAAAACGTCTTTGAGAAAGGATACATTCCCAATTGGAGCACTGAAATATTTACGATAAGTCGAGTGGAAATCACTTATCCTGTGACGTACAAGCTCAAAGACTACCGAGATCAACCTATCGCTGGTGGTTTCTACGAAGAAGAGCTCCTGAAGGTTGGACATCCGAATATTCATCTGGTGCTCAAGAAGCGTGGAAGAAAAATATACGTTAGATGGTTAGGTTTTGACAATACACACAACAGTTGGATAAACGAATCGGACGTGTAATATTGAATAAATGAATTTTTTGTAAAAACGTATGTGCCTCTCTATTTTATATCCGACACATCACAAGTATGCATCTTCATTTTTCATACAATCGACAGACATATGCATCGTTGTACAATTTTTCATATTTCGGAGCGTTCTCATTCATCATCTCACATAATTATATTTTAAACATCGTGGTACAGTTGTGAATCACACAGTTGAGGTGCAGGCTTGTAGCCCCACAGAAGCGTGTCGGTTGTGTTTTGAAACACGATCCGCTTGTCATCATTCCAGTTTAGTGCCACTTCCTGCCGTTCTACGGTGTGTACCTCGTGCTTTCGACTTAATATCAAATGCTGATTTGCAGACAAATTTTCACGGTTCGAAACACATTCCAAATAATCGTTGAAAGTTATTTTTCTCAACGCTGATCCTTTGACACCTTTGGCACGTTTATTGTCTTTCTCATCTCCCAAGACTCGGAATGCGTACCATTCAGCTTTTAATCCTACAAATTCCAACATTATTTTTCCGTTATTCTCATCTTTCATCAAGCCGAGAACTTTTTTGTTCGCTAGAGGCATTCCATAAACGTTGTCAAGCGGATAATCAAACGTATCGAATTTATGCAAGTCCTCCTTTATATTGTAACGCTCTTTGACGTTACGGAAATAAATATGGATCCGCGAGTTTGTTTATCAAGTCAAAATCAAAAGCGTGAATGAAATGTTGTGGAAAAGCTTTAATTTCGGAATATGTGTTTCTCGTTTTAAGTCTGAAACAAGACTGTTTTTGCAATAATGTTGGTTGACGGAGCAACCTTATTCTTTTGAAAGACATAGGAGGTTTTCTAAACGTCTTTTATCTATGATGACTACTAGATCATTAAAAAGGGGGCAAAACGGGTGATTTCACCCTTCGTAACAATATGTTCGTATATGTCGGGGACGGTAAAATTGTAAATCAAACTGTCGGTATCCGTATACATTAATTTTGCTCGGTTGCCAAATTTCTGCCCAATATAATTATAATGAAAATCGTAGATATATGTTTCAGCCAGATCCATAATCGAGAAACCTGCATACAATGGTTCATTCAACTTGACTTTCGTCTCACTCATTCCGACGATAATTATATCTTTGTCGAAAACGTTGCAGCTGAGAAAATTTGGTTTGGCTATAGTAGCTCTAGCACCGTATCTTCCATCCCATTTCATAATCAGCCCGACATCTCTATACTTCCTTACATTTTCCACTGTTTTGCCCAAAACTGCGTTGTTCATCAGTTTGTAAAAATTTTTCTCAAATTCGTTGTGAGATTTTTTCCGCAAATCGGTATTCAAATCTATGTATTTTTGCGCCACAGGGTTTGTCTGAATTTGAGAACTCTGTGAATTTTGACTAATTTCAAGCCTAATTGTAAGCACTGTTTCAAAACGCTATAGTGAACAACGTAGTTTTTCTTGGAAAGTAGCGTGGGCGTCAATTTCGGTTGATTTCTGTTCAAGATCGGAGGTATATAGTGCTCCGGACACAGTGGTAAATCTGTATGAATTTTATGCAGTCCCTCAGGATATTCCAAGTCCACCTCCAGCATGTGAACAAACTCCGCATTGTCTGAGATGGTAAGAACGTCGCATTGTACGAAGTCTGATGACCATTCGAAGCAACTGTATGGCAGAGCAAAGCTCATAGCAGGACCGTACAAATTATTAACGTCAAAGTACATGAGATAAGATTCGTCGACCTCAGGATCGAATTCCTTTCCCATGTACCTGTTGTTAGCCTTTGCGTATCTGTTCGAGCACTGTGACACACCGCCACGAATACCTTTTTTGATAAACATAACCATATCTATGTCGGTGAGAAGCTCGAGCTCGATGTCGGTACACTTTAACATCGCATCAAACGACAGACCGGGCGCGATGTAATAACGTAACGGGTCCAGGTTGTACGTTGTCCAACAGCTCTGTCGAAAGTTTTGAAAAACGTTGGCTAGTAAAAACACGTCCGTCTGTAAATACAAGTCCGAATACTCTCTCAAAGTTTGAACGTTAAAAGTTTGCCAAACTTCACATGCATGTGCATAGTCGTCGTCTGATATATCCCAATCATTTAATTTTTAGTAAAATTGTTGTTTGGATGGTAGCCGTCTGTCCTCGAGCTTTTTCCAACTGTCTATGTATTCGTACGGGAACACTCCTTTTCTGGTCAATAACTGAAATACATCTGAGCTACGATAAAATTTTCGTGTGATTGATTTCTGATCATCACCGAGATACGTTGCTAATTTCTCAAGACTACTGGGCATGAAACGGTACGAATCTATGAATCTCAACTTCATATCTGTCCCCTTGACATATTTTATAAGAGAAATGTACTTTTCTTTGTTTACGGGTAGAAGCTCAATTGTGCCCTCGAACGATGTAGCCAGTGCTTTGATCAGAAAATGTGAATCGTAACTCGACAAATTGTGGAACATCACTGGGATAGTGTGCAAATTTTGGTAATTTAGATTGCAGCCACGGTACTTTTCTGTGAAATAGCGGTGATCACGATGTCTTACGTCTGTGAGTGTAAACGGTTCTTCACAAATGCAACACATTGTTGTTGAATGAAATTCGTTGATTTGATTGGGACTAAGCGGTTCCATCGGTACTACAGTTTTGAAATGAACTTCTAACGAATGTGCCAATTCCGCTAATTCATTCACAACCCATTGAATGCAAGTCTCTCCACGATCAATTTCGAATCTTGAAAGCGAATCGTCAAACGCACACTGTAGATACTAAGCTATACTACACGGAAGATGCTTCTGATAAATTGTTCTATTTTCCCCAAAACTTTTAAGAGTGGGCTGCAATGAACCTTCTAGATCTGCGTAAACGCAGAACGGAACGGTTTCTTTGTGCTTGAAATTTTTTAATCCCAGTATCTTTTCCTCCTCTGTAGGGAGAATAACTCTGGTTTTGTTTGAATTCATGCAATCTACATTTTGCTTGAACAAACACTTTCCAGATTGGAAGTGTGATAGACACCTATCATATAACCAAGTACGACGTTTATGTTTAGAAATTTGAGAACTTGTTAATCGAGACAGATTTCGAACACAAGTAAAATGAAAGATTCTATTTTTTCCATAATTTTCCATATCAACATGATCATCGTCATCGTCAGTGATTTCAGTTTCTATCGCTTGAAGATGAATTACAGGTTTATGAGACTCATTCTGACTCAGGTGAATCGGTGCTATTTTACTTTTTTTCCGATCACCTTGGTCTATACCATAAACGTTAATTAAAAGACCGTTAAGCTTCTTAAATTTTGAAATGGTGTTTTTGTCTAGAGACATAGGAAACTTTACACCATCATACCGTAGCACCGAGCTGAAATGGGGGTACGAGCTGGTCGCGTTGGGATTGTTGTGGTCGGGTGGAAACAGATCTGCGGTGACCGACCAAAGAAAGCAGTAAGAGTCGTTGTTCCTGATGTTTACCACAGCCTTCGTATCACTGATATGCTTAGGTAACGGAGTGTATGTGAACACACCGCCTCGTAGTGGCACGTACTTGTTGATATTCACAGTCAAATCGATTATTTCAGTCAGCGACCAGCCTGAATCCTTTTCCTCGAAATCTTCCACCTTTTTCAACAAACGCTCCTACGCGTTTTCGATGAACCATTCGTTAATATCCGTTGTCTGGAGGATGATTTCATTCCTTGTATTGAAATATTTGATCTCTTCCACCGTGTGATCATCTTTTCAAACTTCAAATTTACAAGCCAGGATAACGTTGGTTTCCAAGCTCCTGTCTTTCTTCAAAGCGTTTTTTAGTCTCGTCACAGCTAGTACCTTTGCGTCTTCTAGAAATCTCTTCACATCTTTATGCTCCAAATTGACGATGTATCCAGTTCGAATTCTCCCCTCGAAAGCTGATTCTAAATCTTCCCAGTGAACCCGATCGCTTCTTACTTTTCGCGTACCTCCACCCGTTTTCTGAAGACGTTCGAATTTTTCCGCAAGCGCTTTCAAGAGTCCGATCGTTGTGATAATTCTCATCTTTTCTCCAATCGATGAAACATTTCGCAAAATTTTGTCCAGAAGCCGAATATTTTGACTTCCAAATTTTATCCATTCCTGAGTCTCTGTTGTTTATGATGATTTGTCCAAGATTTTTTACGCCGATTCCATAATATCGATCAATCTCAAACACTTTGCGGATTCCATCTTGAGCTTTTTCCTCACGTATACTTGACAAGTTGAGACCTCATGATCGTTTGCAGTGATGACCATCCTTTTTATAGGGCAGCTGTACGTATGTTTGTGTATGCGCGCGCACCTTTTAGGATTTTCAGTGCCATAGTATCCTCACACCGCTGATCCATGGATCTGAATGTACCGCGGCTATCGGTCGACCTTGCACTTAGGTCCTGACTGAACCCGTTCAAAATTCATCGTTGAGTTCACATGACAGTTACAAGCCAAAAAAATTTCACGTGGTTGATATCAAACCGACATCCGAGTGAGTGAAAAACAATTTTCAGACCCATTAATTTTGGAACGTCGCGTGGTTGATAACGTGGGAAAGAAATGTGAGGTGGTTGATATTACACATCAGCAATATCCGAGTGGATAAAAAACAATTCTCGGAACTGTTAATTTTGGAATGTCACGTGGTTATAACGTGGGAAACGAATGTAGGGGTGGTTGATGTTACACATCAGCAGTCCTATCGTGGGAAAAGAATGCGGGACGGTAGAAAAGTCCTCGCCCCCGCTGCACCCTCTACCGTTGGCAGACGAGCACGACATAAAGACTTTGACCTTCGGTCGGTAGGATTGTCGGTAAAACAGCACGATTTTGACCTTTGACCCATGAGAATTGTTGGTAAAGCAGTGCGATTTTCACCATCGACCGATACGACTGTCGGTAAGGTTGCATGGTTTTGACCTCAAGTCGGTACGACAGACTGTGACGTCATCGCGGTAAAGGGTTTGAGTCTGGGGAGAATGTCGGTAAGTGTCGGTAACAGGAATCTGTAAGTAGAACACGCCTTGCTGTGTTACTCACAACGATGTGGAGGAAACTACTAAATTCTGATACCCGATACTGGTTGTTCAGTCTCGCGAATCACAAAGTACATCGTCGTGTCAATCCTTTGTTTTACACGCATTCAACCTTCATACCACTCAACTCATACTCGGCGAACTTTACGATTATGTCGGCAGAGCGAGAGATATCATTATCGCTTTAATATTACGGTTATTGATTCTAAGGAATCTCAGTCGCGTGACGGATGAATCACTTGACCGGTTGAATGATAGGGCTTTTGACGAGCAGCAGCTCCAAAAGTGGTACGACACAGGTTTGCGAATAAATGGCTGAATTTCATTACGCGGGGATTCTTGGGGTCGCTAAAACCGAATCCGATGTCAGAATTGGCCAATTCCTAAATCCAAGATGACGGAGCCAAGATGGCGGAGATGGAATGCCAAAAAAAAAAAAACGATTTTGAAATGAATTTCATTACTCGGGCGGTTTTGGGGTCGCTGAAACCGAACCCGGTGTCAGAATTGGCCAATTCCCAAATCCAAGATGGCGGAGCCAAGGTGGCGGAGATGGAATGCCAAAAAAAAAAAAAGATTTTGAAATGAATTTCATTACTCGGGGATTTTTGAGGTCGCTGAAACCAAATCCGGTGTCAGAATTTTCAAAGCCCAAATCCAAGGTGGCAGATTCGAGATGGCGAAGACGGAATGCCAAAAAAAAAACAATTTTGAAATGAATTTTAGTACATGGGGGTTTTTGGGGTCGCTGAAACCGAATCCGGTGCCAGAATTGGCCAATTCCTAAATTCAATATGGCGGACATGGAATGCAAAAAAAAAAAAGATTCTGACATGAATTTGGTTACTTGGCGGGTTTTCGCGGTCGCTGAAACCAAATCGGGTGTCACAATTGATCAAAGCCCAAATCCAAGGAGGCAGATTCAAGATGGAGCGCCCGACAAAGGCGCACACGAAATTTCAAAACCAAACCGAAACACGAAGTTGTTCCCAACAGTCTTTTCACCCGGGTGTTTTCGAAGAAGCTGGTTATTTTCACGCCCGCTAGATGGCGTACCCTCACTACTGTCGCTCTCACAGAAAAAACACGGGATATTATCCGGTTTCATGGGGCCAATTCTGAGAACGGGTTCGGATTCAGCGACCCCAAAAACCCCCGAGTAACAAATTTCATGATAAAGTCTGTGTTTTTTTTTTTGGCATTCCATGTCCGCCATCTTGGCTCTGCCATCTTGGATTTGGGAATTTGTCAATTCTGACACAGGCTTCGGTTTCAGTGACCCCAAAAACCCCCGAGTAACAAAATTCATGGCACATTTCGTTTTTCTTGGAATTTGATGCCCGCCATCTTGGCTGCACTATCTTGAATTTGGGGATTTGTCAATTCTGACATAGTAGGCAAATTCACAGAGCCCGAGAACCCTCAAGAATCCATTCTCATGTCCATTGTATGTAGACGATACTGTGTAACTAAAAGGACAAACTGTCTTCCATTTTTTCGCCATTTCAGAGTGTTGATAGGGCGCTTCTGTGGTCTGGACGTGAATTCTGAGTACAGATTCGGATTCAGCGGTCTGAAAAACCCGGGTATACCAATTTTCATGCAATTCTAGGGTCTTCTGCCGGAATGATTGCAAAATGTTGATATATGCTTCATCACCACTTTTGGCCCGACTTTTTTTTGTTGATATATGCTTCATTACCACTCGACCGGTTAACTAAATCCTCTCTGTACGTAATAAATAACATGAGGCTGAATAGAAATAGA
Organism: Neodiprion pinetum; assembly: GCF_021155775.2. NCBI lineage: Eukaryota > Metazoa > Arthropoda > Insecta > Hymenoptera > Diprionidae > Neodiprion > Neodiprion pinetum. Next base: position 10,707,472 of record NC_060235.2, read on the forward strand.
ACAAGATGAAGAGTATAACGTTACTGCAAGGGATGTAGAAGAGTTAGCAGATAGGGGTAAGCGGCGGTCAAAGAAGATGGGAGAAGACGTGTCGGAATGCCGGACGTAACACCATTTTTGTTTCCAGAAATTGCTTTCACTTACAAGTTTTCGTTTGTTGATTTTAACTTAATTGGTTGGGACTATGATATTGGTTGAGTGGAGTCCTCAGCGTAACTTGCAATGAGTTATGATGAAGAATAGATAATGGCTAAAATCGGAATTTTGAAAACAACTCATTTTATTCTATTGAAATAAAATTCAACAAGTTGAAAGTGTAAGACCAAAATAATTTTGAAAAATGGTCAAAGTGTCTTAGAACTGGGAAAATAATAAAAAAAAGCTTATGCATTAAATCTGAGGTGGTAAGGGTCTGCAAGCGGCCGAATTGAAGGGAAATGTAGCCCGTATATGAAAGATTTCATAGAATATTTTCAAAATTGAAACATTCACATAATTTTAAAACGCAATACGCATCACAATAACAGATTTTGAACTGTAACTCGTGATACATAAGTACATACTTATACTCCAAGGTGTGTTTGAAAATGAATACCTTCTGAAGATTTAAAGTTTTATTGTCAAACATACATGCTGATAGAATTCATTTATAAATATAAATGTAGAAGTGAGTATAGTCTGGCTTGTGAGAAATGCGGGTTTGAGATACTCAGAAATTTATTCGACATAAGGGTGGTGTGCGGAAAAAGTTCTAAAAAAATACGAATTTTTTATATCAAGATCAGTAGATAATTCTGTGAGAGATATATATGCGCCTATGAAAAAAAGAAAGGTTTTCACTGTAACTCTGACCAGGAAGGGGTGTAACATTGAAAATTTTTACACTTATGTTCTCGAAGCATGCTTTAATGGCATCCAAATGCTTATTTTTTCGTCACCGTGGACCGTGAATTCCCCCTTATCCGGCTAGAGTATGCTTTGGATCGGTCGGTTCAATAACCAAATGGAAAAAATAATAACTTATAGTTAATTACTTCAGATCATATGATTATTACTCATGCATGAAGAATTATTCTTTAAATAACTTTCGAAAGATCGAAGCAATGTATGATGTACGTATGTTCGCCAAAGTAACAATTATGAATTATTTGTGGTGCAGGGAAGAAGATCTGGATGATGTACTAATACTGCAAACACGACTGTATAACTGCGCACACAGCTTTCTAGGCAGGAGTGGGTTTGCGGGAACTCTTCGTGGACCTAATCTATTAGGTTCTTTACCTCATATCACATCACGGGTCCATTCTAATGCAGCCGGCACTGAGCAGTGTAAATGTAACCAGCCTATTAATGGACTAAGTAAGCCTGCACGCTGATGAATGACAGTGGTATCCATCTACTGCGTTCATATCCTTCTAGGTCAATTTTTAAAGTTATCAGACATATTTATTGTATTATCGATATCCGTACAATGCGGCTCAAAAAAGCACAGTGCATTAAAAAAATAATCGACATAGGCTTGAGAAAATTGTGACAATACTTTACTAGAATCTGCCATGCTTACTTTACTACTGGAAAAATCTTTTTCACTAATGTAATTTTATTTTGATCTTGAAAACATATCCAGAGTTTAGTATAACATGTTTCAAACTTGACATAACAGCTTCCATATCATGTTTGTAGTTATATACTGATGCAATTATCTCTTGGCCTTCTATGTGATTGTTTTGAAAATGAGATTTAGTTATTGTCCTTTATTGCCTCGAAAATAATATTTGTAAAACGGCTCCAAGCTAATTATAAACACAATGCTGAATTCAAAATATTTAAATGCGCATAATACACATGGTAATTAATAGCTTTATTGAAAAAGGGTACACTCACAATTCCATACCAATATGCAATGAAGATATTTTGAAACTGCTTTCTTCGACTATGCTGTCATAGATAATTACCCGGAGAAGAGATATTAATCTCTATTTATACCGGAATATTTGTTATTGTTTCTTCAATTAATTAATTGATAATTGGGCTCGCGTCTAAAACAAACTGGCGTTCAATATTCAGCTGAATGTTTGACTGACATTTAATTAAATAATAACTGTTTTGAAAAATTACTGCCGGTTAATAGAGGAGCTAAATTTTTACGTCAGTTGCTGTTGCCACAATAAGATAATAATTGTTGTACATGGCCCGCTGGATTGGTCAGCTTTTAGACATCGAAATTCATATACTTCATATGATTTCCGAAATATTGTTTTTGTGTGCAAACGGATTAAAGCTTTGTTATTTCTGACTCTACAGGTATTGAAAACAATTTGGACACCAATTAATGTTTTTTTTTTTCAACCAAAGGTTTCCTTTGTCAGCAGGAGTATCGGATATGCATTCGTACAGATTTAATGAAATTTATTACTACGATGACAAGTCAAGAGAAAGGAATGGAATCGCTACTTAATATATTTGAAAACAGATAGTCATTTTCGTTAGGAAATGTGTGTTAGTAATAACAACAGAAAGCGTTATTATAATATAAACACAAGCGAACTTAATAGTAATATATTTAAATTGAAATGATGTTGCAGTTACCGTGTCGACAAGATGGACTTTCGAAAACAGTAGAAATAATCGAAGTATTTTATGAGTTACACAGGCCATGACCAATTCATGGAATTGGCAGGCCCCAATCCAAGAGTTCGTATCAAATGCCATCTTGCGCAGTATTCGTATCCATCCACTTTATGCCGTGTATATTATCCTAATCGAGCACAAAATGATGTAACATTGGAAATGTTGTGTTTTTTAATTTATATAGGTCCTGATGATATGCTCATGTCTGTTAGTTATTCATAATTTATTCTTGATGCAAATATTCTTCAGACTTTGTTACATCTGCATCAAGATTTTCTTTAAATTTAAGTAGGTTTTGGCTCGTATTTTAATCGAATCAAGTAAGTATATCTCGAAAGGTATATCATCGATCGATAAAGCTTTAGGTGATTCTGATTTATTAGATGTTTATTTAAGATGTTATAGGAATATTTATTGAATGTCAGTTATAAGTAGTATAAATAATACATAACACAAAAAAGGTATTTTCTATTCAAGTTTCACAATGATGCCTAATGGTTTGCTAAATACGTACAAGTAAAATTTTTTAATTCTATCTATGTGTACACATTTATAATTTTATACTATTTGAATTGAATGTAATACAGCAGCTGTATATTAAGAAAAATGACATATGGGGTAGTCCACGTCAACTTGAACGGGATCCGATCCTCACCCCTTTAGATTTGCCCACCAATTAATCGTGATATTCTATCCACTGTGACAAATTTTATGAATTATTACACTTGGTTGTCAGTCTTAGTTTCGAAGCTACCGAATTTGGACATTGTGTAATCAAATTTTTTAAACGATTGTACTTTGAAATTAAAAGGTTGTACGGTAAAAATGTAATACCACAAAAAAAAACGGCCTTTCATCTCATCCATGCGAATAAATTTTTACAATCTTTTGGAACTATAGAATAGATCTTTATAAACAAAACAAATAAAAAATCTGATTTTGCAAACAACTACATTTTTTAAATTTACATATTTCTATATGAAATTCTGTGACTGGACCTGAAACTTTCAATACTTTGTACGAGATGGTTTGGGCCTCTGTTTAGAAGTTACAGGGTTTTAAGAACGATCGAAAACTTGCAATACTTGGAATAAATACTAGAGAAAAAATCGACAGTTTATAATATATTAGGCATAATATATTTATTTCATAAATTAATTTACCAATTGTTGAAATTGAATTAAATTATTTTATGTGGTAAACTGAATCATGAATTATTAATTTTATAATTTACTTTCATAAATAAATATAATATAATATAAATCGTGGATTTTTCAATACATTTACTAAAATTCACTAAAAAATTCATTTCTTCAAGAATTGAAAGTCCTCATCTGTTTTTAAAATGTTGGATTTTGTAAATAAAGACTCAAACCATCTTTTTTTCAAACGGATTTTATAATTATGTTTTCATAATCGTCTGTTCTATTAGTCCATGAATTTGTAAAAATTTATTCATATAGGTGGGATAACCAGCGAACGTTCTTGTGGCCAACAGTTTTACCGTACAACCCTTTAATTCTGAAATACAATCGTTTTAGAAATTTATGCATCAAAAAGTTGTAATTCAGTATCTCCGAAACGGAGGTTGACAAAAATCGTTAATAGAGGTGGACTATATAAAGCTGAGGCTATCATATAAGTAACATATAAGTTAGCAGTCAAACGTGTTAAATTTTTTGAAAGTAGAAAAATGCATTTTAGATTTATTCTCATAATTCTATAAAAGTATGGAGGGCTCAAGTATTTCACAAAATTTTGACTTTCGGGCTTCACTGCCTTATTTCAATGAATATTACAACGTTTGGCTGTTACTTCTGGTTGCCAGCTTCAGCCTCGTGTAGACTACCCCGTATGTAATTGTAACAGCTTGCAATACCTACGAATGAAAATAATAACTCTAACATATTTGAGTGATTATTTTGTTTTTATTATTAGTTAGAGTACTTATTTCTCACCATTAATTGAAGAAACTGAGGTCACTTAAATTTTGTAACGAGAGATGAGAGAAAACGTATTGAAAATCTCTGATTTTACAACGTGTGTTTGATAAACACAATCCAACATACGGGTTCTATTTATTCTTATTACTTGGAAACCCACCAAAGGAAGACTTTGACAGTACACTCGGATTGTGGAAGAAGGCACCATCGTATTCTGTTATATTCGGTTGTTTGCAAATACTGTTTCTAAGTTTCTGAAATAAAATTTCATATGTATGGAGCAAAATTTTTTAAACAAAACTTCGTTGCTACAGTTCATGGCTAGCCCGTTTATGTTAATCTTACCTGTACCGAAATGTGAAAACATTTCGATATCGCTTTGGGAATTAGTTAATTGTAGCATATTTTGATACATTGAGTGGGTTCACTTACTGATGGATTTTGTCTGAAACAATTATAGAGTATTCTACAAATTTCGCCATTCGATATTTGAGATACCTGCAAATCATTGCCTTCGCATGTTCATAGATTGAAATCTGTAAGAAAAAATAGAAAAAAGACTATCTGAGCTGTTAGTATATATTGCTGTTCTTTGAATATCCACAGAGGGAACACAACCTCATCTAATTTTGATATCAATATCCTGTTTGCTTGGTGCAGCTAGCACTTGTGTATTATTACCAAGATGTACATTGTCATTGTACTTAAGAGTTTTGTATTGTCGTAAATTTTAAGCAATTTATAACATTTATATTGTATTGTATTGTATGCAAATTCTGCTGACTGTCACGAAAAAAAAAAAAAATACATCCAAAGAGAATGTTCTTCAATGAGGTCAAGTAATTTCATTTTTATTATGTATTGAAATTGTGAAGTTAAACAGATTGTGCAAGTCTTAGAAGTGCACATATGAGTGCATGCCACATGCTTTGATTCGGTACTTATATTCGACCAGTGAATTGAATAAATTTTCTAGTCAGCTTATATTGTACATTATTCCAAAAATTATCTATCCTTATATACACCGGATATAAATATAAGGATTGTGAAAATAAATGTAAATCAAAACTGGCAAATCTACGCTAGTTGGAGTCTGAGCTACAAATCAGCTGTTAGCATGAATATTACTGAATGTGATGATAATTTGAAAAATTAAAGAGAATGACACCCCTAAAACAACCAAAAATGTACACTTTAGAACAAGAAGAAGCCGTGCAATAGGGCGGGTCTACTTTAACAAAAAAAAATAAGAAAATTGATATACTCATAAGCCAAAATAAACAGACACGTTTTTCGCGGATTCGCTGAATCGGTATTTGTTATCGAGAAATACCAAAATTAAAACTTGCTTCTGAAATCTTTTGAAAAACATTTTTTTCCGGATGTGCTTGCAAAATTCGATTTTCGAATCCTGTGAAACGTCCATAAAGTGCACCATTTTCGACCAGTGGGGTAAAATGACGTTTAAGATATTTTCCTAGCTGGTTTGTATCCGTCGTTATTCGGGAAACGTTGAGTTGCCTCCATCGATAGCAGTCCGGTCCTATCTGATTAAACATGTAATTTTGTATAACCTTTTGAGCCGTACCTATACGAAATCAATCCTACGCTTGCGATATTTCCGTAGCCGGTTTGTATCCATTGTGATTCGGGAATCGTAGGCTTACGTTGATCCTCCTTTAATGCGGAATCTATCTGTAGTGTATCCTTCAATTAATAGCGGTTTTCGTCCGTGCCTATACGGAAATGTTCCTACATGCGAGGTCACGTTCGTAGCCGAGTAGCAATACACGGAAAGTTGTACTTACAGATTCCTGTTACCGACACTTACTGACATTCTCCCCAGACTGGAACCCTTTTCCGCGACGACGTCGAAGTCTGCCGTACTGATTTAAGATCAAAAACGTGCTACCATACCAAAAATTTTATCGGTCGACGGTCAAAATCGCACTGCTTTACCTACACTTCTTATCGGGCGAAGGTCAAAATCTTGCTGCTTTATCGACAATCTTGCCGGACGTAGGTCAGATTTAGGTTCATTATTTGTAACACGAATTATCGAAAACGCGACAGCTAAACACGAAATCGTGATCCGGACGAATGGGTACCTATCTACATCACTGAATTTTCCGAATTTTTATTACGTATAATCGTATTATTGGGCGCCAGGAAAATTAGTTGGGCAAATTTCTTTAAGACAGAGGATTGTGGTGGATTCGGTAGAAATTACACAGAATGTAGATTATCACCGTACCTCATTTATTCTCTCTTTCACAGGTCTTCAAAACACCTCATGGGAATGTTGATGATTTTATTCACCAGACTCTTGCCACGATGTTGCCGCCTGCTGCTTCGTTTACCTCTGCACACGATCATGTTCGTGCGTTGACCGAAGAGAAGTGTTTTAAAACGGGATATGTATAGCAAATCCGATCAGTCATGTCCGAGATGCGGTTTGAGAAACAACTTACTCAGCTTCCCGTGATGAATTTTGACAAACTTTCAGAGCAAAATTTCAAAAGGCACAAACGGCACGGTGAATTACTCCCGAATAGTGTACGTGCAATATTCTGTGGACCATCGAATTGTGGTAAAACTAATGCGTTGCTCACACTCATAAACCATCCCAACGGACTCAGATTTGAAAATATCTATGTCTACTCAAAATCTCGCAACCAACCGAAATACTAATTGTTGAAGCAATTGTTGGACAATGTTGAGAATATGGAGTATTTTGCGTTTACCGAGCGTGAACAAGTGATTACACCGAAAGAAGCACGGCCCAAATCAATAATCGTATCTAACGATGTGTCTTGTTATAGTTATAGTTATAATAATATGTAATATAAGAACCTACTTTTGCATGGGTAGACATCACGTCGTTGACTGTTTCTATGTCTGTCAAACGTACGCGCATATTCCCAAACATCTCGTGCCCGACAACGTAAACTTACTCGTGTTATTCAAACAAGACGACATGAAACACAGACATGTTTACAACGACCATGTGAACACAGGTATGTCTTACACAGAGTTTAAAGATGTGTGCTCCGCATGCTGTAACGGTGAGAAGTACGGGCTTCTGGTGATCGACAAAGACAGTGAGCTCAACGAAGGGAATACAGTGAGGGATTCGATTCTTTTGTCAGCCTGGAAAAGTAATAGAATCTTACGTTTCCAAGCGAGATACGCAGTACCGTTGCAGACTCAGTTGCGTCAACATGCAGAGCTCTGAAATTCCCAAACAAAAAAATGTCCTACATCAGATCGTTCAAGCGGGTGCTGCGAGCCGTTGAAAATACAGATTGCTCAAGTCGGGCAAGGAATCTACGGCTCAGAAATGAGGTGACATTTTCAAACCAGTAGTGACTCCGTTGCAAAAACTGCTGAATGTTACAAAAGATACTGAACCTGTGAAACCAGAGGTGGAAGGAATTGAAGAAGAAATGAAGCAGATGAAAAATGAAACGGAAAATGAAACTGTCTCGGAAATGGACGATTCCTTTGCTTCGGCAGGAGATAAAACAATCGTAGAAACACCGGTCGAGCAAATCGAGGATGAGTATTTTGCACTGATGAGAGATGCAAAGACTGAAGGCGAATTGGACAACGTGTACGGTGTACGCAACCTCTCAAACGGGCTAATGATTGGTGATTCGTTAATATCTTTTGAGAGTAACTACATTCGTATTGGCGATACGCGTTACCCGAAAACGAAGGGTTTGCTGGAACTTTTGTTCAAAAAGAAGCCTGACGGTTCTTCTGTAAGCGCCGGAGATCGGGAAAATTTTAAAAACATAATCCTCACAACGAACGCGCATAGAAAGTATTACTCATCTGATGGGGCTGATCGAAACGATAACAGTTACAAATTCAAAAATGTCATTGCCGAATTGGTGGATTATTCCCCATCACCTCGCGAAAGGGTAAAGGTCTACTTCCGCAAGCTATGATCACTCGACAAGGTGTTGAAACGGAATACGTTTTCTGGGATGATCTAAACGAGTTAGTGGAGCGTCTTCGTTTACTCTTGGCATCTCAGGCAGCGGGAAATCCAAGTCAAAAAAACGAAATAATCTCCATTATCGAAGAGCTACGCGAAGCAGAAATCATTTATTAAGCAGCTCCTATCGTTTTTGCATTCATTACCGAGATAAGCGTCGACGTGATTGGACGGTATCTGGATAAAAACACGGCCGCGAGCACTCGCGGTCCTCCGGGTGTCGGATTTCAAATAACAGCGGACGGGCATTGCAATATACGGAACAAGAGACTGTGCAATGTCGCAGATTCCGCAGAGCCGAACAATGGTGTCACTTTAAAAATCTTGAGACGAAAATTTAACGTGCTGCAAAAACAAATCGACAACCTCGATCAAATGATCAAAGCTTCAGAGCTCACCACGGAGAAAGCCTTGGATACCTTTTTCACAGGAATTAAAACAGGCAGAGACCTGTCGATTTGAAACGCTGATAATATTTCTCAGTTGGACACCTGACTAAAAGCGTTGGAATATGAAGGAGGAAAAGCAAGCACTGGTGACGGAACTGCATAAGCCTGCACGCCGGAATTACCCGCGTCGACGTGTAGATGCGCGCGGCATCGACGAGACCTGGCAGGCGGATATTGTTGATATGACGTCATACGCTGGACAAAACAAAGGCTACAAGTACATGCTCACGGTCATTGATATTTTTTCACAGTATGCGTGGGCTGTACCGATAAAGAGCAAGTCTGGAGATGATGTTACGAAAGCAATGGAATCTGTGCTTGTTCAAGGACGGGTGCCGAAAAATTTACACGTCGACAGAGGAACGGAATCTTACAACTCGAAATTTGGATCGCTCATGACACGTTACGGAATCAAACTTTACTCCACGTACAGTAATTTGAAGGCTTCGATCTGTGAACGTTTCAATCGGACGCTGAAAGGTAAAATATGGAAACGGCTCAGCATGCAAGGAAACTACAAGTGGCTCGATATCTTATCTGATTTGGTTTCGGTTCACAACAACGTCAAACACTGAACCATAAGAATGAAACCGTCGGATGTCACCGTTGCAAACAAGAGGCTGTTATTACGTCAGGCGTACGGAAGGCTTCGAGCGATACCTATCATATCGGCAAAATTCGAATCCGGCGACAAAGTTCCAATCAGCAATTTCAAAAATGTGTTCGAGAAAGGTTACACTCCCAATTGGACGACCGAAATATTGACGATGAGTCGAGTGGAAAATACTCATCCCGTGACGTACAAGCTCAGAAACTACCGAGATCAACCTATCGCTGGTGGTTTCTACGAAAAAGAGCTCCTCAAGGTTGAACATCCAGATATCCATCTGGTGGAGAAGGTGCTCAAGAAGCGTGGAAGGAAAATATACGTTAAATGGTTAGGTTTTGACAATACACACAACAGTTGGATAAACGAATCGAACATGTAACATTCGAATAAATGAATTTTTTGTAAAAACGTATGTGCCTATTCATTTTATACCCGACACATAACAAGTATGCATCTTCATTTTTTAGACAATCGACAGACATATGCATCGTTGTACAATTTTTTATATTTCGGAGCGTTCTTATTCACTACGCTACATAATAATGATATTTTATACATCATGGTACAGTTATAAATTACAAAGCTAAGGTGTAGGCTTGTAGCCCCACGGAAGCATGTCGGTTGTGTTTTGAAACACGATCCGCTTGTCGTCATTCCAGCTCAGTGCCACCCTCTGCAGTTCTACGGTTTATACTTCGTGCTTTCGACTTAATATCAAATGCTGATTTGTAGACAAATTTTCACGGTTCGAAACACATTCCAACTAATCGTTGAATGTTATTTTTCTCAACGCTGATCCTTTGACACCTTTGGCACGTTTCTTGTCTTTCTCATCTCCCAAGACTCGGAATGCGTACAATTTAGCTCTTAATCCCACAAATTCCAACATTATTTTTCCGTTTTTCTCATCTTTCATCAAGCCGAGAACTTTTTTGTTTGCTAGAGGCATTTCATAAACGTTGTCAAGCGGATAATTAGACGTATCGAATTTGTGCAAGTCCTCCTTCATTTGTTCGTGTATGTCGGGGACGGTGGAATTGTAAATCAAACTGTCGGTATCCGTATACATTAATTTTGCTTGGTTGCCGAATTTTCGTTCAATGTAATCATAATGAAAATCGTAGATATATGTTTTGGCCAGATCCATGATGGAAAACCTCTATACGATGGTTTATTCAACTTGACTTTCGTCTTACTTATTTCAACGATAATAATATCTGGGTCGAAAACGGTGCAGCTGTGAAAATAAGGTTTGGCTACGGTAGCTCTAGCACCGTATCTTCCATCCCATTTTGTGATCAGCCTGACATCTCTATACTTCCTAACATTTTCCATTGTTTTGCCAAAAACTGAGTTTTTCATCAGTTTGTGAAAATTTTTCTCGAATTCGTTGTGAGATTTTTTGCGCAAATCGGTATTCAAATCAATGAATTTTTTGAGCCACGGGGTTAGTCTGAATTTGAGAACTCTGTCAATTTTGAGTAATTTTAAGCCTAATTGTAAGCACTGTTTCAAAACGCTATAGTAAACAACGTAGTTTTTCTTGGAAAGTAGCGTGGGCGTCAATTTCGGTTGCTTACTATTCGAGATCGGAGGTATAAAGTGCTCCGGACACAGTGGTAAATCCTTATGAATTTCATGTAGTTCCTCAGGATATTCCAAATCCACCTCCAATATATAACCAAACTCCGCATCGTCCAAGATGGTAAGAACGTCGCATTGTCCAAAGTCTGATAACCATTCGAAGCAACTGTATGGCAGAGCAAAGCTCATAGCAGCACCGTACAAATTATTAACGTCAAAGTACATGAGATAAGATTCTTCGACCTCAGGATCGAATTCCTCTCCATGTACCTGTTGTTAGCCTTTGCGTATCTGCTCGAGCACTGTGACACACCACCACGAATACCTTTTTTGATAAACATAACCATATTTATGTCGGTGAGAAGCTCGAGCTCGATGTCGGTACACTTTAACATCGCATCAAACGACAGACCGGGCGCGATGTGATAACGTAATGGGTCCAGGTTTTACGTTGTCCAACAGCTCTGTCAAAAGTTTTTAAAAACGTCGGCTATTTAAAACACGTCCGTCTGTAAATACAAGTCCGAATACTCTCCCAAAGTTTGAACGTTAAAAGTTTGCCAGACTTCACATGCATGTGCATAGTCTTCGTCTGATATATCCCGATCATTTAATTTTGAGTAAAATTGTTGTTTGGATGGTAGCCGTCTGTCCTCGAGCTTCTCCCAACTGTCTATGTATTTGTACGGGAACCCTCCTTTTCTGGTCAATAACTGAACTTCATCTGAGCTACGATAAAATTTTCGTGTGATTGATTTCTGATCATCACCGAGATACGTTGCCAATTTCTCAAGACTACTGGGCATGAAACGGTACGAATTTACGAATCTAAACTTTATATCTGTCCCCTCGACATATTATGTAAAAGCAATGTACTTTTCTTTGTTTACGGGTAGAAGCTCAATTGTGCCCTCGAACGATGTAGCCAGTGCTTTGATCAAAAAATGTGAATCGTTACCCGACAGATTAGGGAACATCACTGGGATAGTGTGCGAATTTTGGTAATTTAGATTGCAACCTCGATGAGCAGCATCACGGTACTTTCCCGTGAAATGGCAGTGATCACGATGTTTCACGTCCGTGAGTGTAAACGGTTTTTCACAAATGTGACACACTGTTGTTGAATGAAATTCGTTGATTTGATTGAAATTGAGCGGTTCCATCGGTACAACAGTTTTGAAATAAACTTCTAACGAATGTGCCAATTCCGCTAACTCATTCACAAACCATTGAACGCAAGTCTCCCCACGATTAATTTTGAATTTTGAAAGCAAACCGTCCAACGCACAATGTAGATAGTAAGCTATACTATACGGAAGATGCTTCTGATAAATTGTTCTTGTACCCATTTTTTTGAGCGTAGGTTCCAGTGAACATTCGAGATCGGCGTAAATGCAGAATGGAACGGTTTCTTTGTGCTTGAAATATTCAAATTTTAGTATTTTTTCCTCATCTGTAGGTAGAATAACTCTGGTTTTGTTTAAATTCATGCAATCTAGATTATGCTTGAACAAACACTTTTCAGATCGAAAGTGAGTCAAACGTCTATCACATAACCAAGTGCGACATTTATGCTCAGAAATTTGAGATCTCGTTAATCGAGACAGATTTCAAACACAAGTACAATGAAAGATTCTATTTTTTTCATAATTTTCCATATCTACATCATCATCGTCATCGCCAGTGATTTCAGTTTCTATCGCTAAAAGATAAATTACAGGTTTGTCAGACTTGTTTCGGCTGAAATAAATGGGTACGATTTCACTGCGCTTTTGTTTTTCCGTACTATCTTTACCATAAACGTTGATTGAAAGTTTGTTGAGTTTCTCAAATTTTGGAATCTGGTCCAAAGACATTGGAAAATGCAAACCTTCGTATTGTAGCACTGAGCTGAAATGCGGATATAAAGTAATTTTACTGGGATTGTTGTTGTCGGCTGGGAACAGAGCTGCGGTGACCGACCAAAGAAAGCAATACGAGTCGCTGTCACGGATGTTGACGACAGCCTTCTTGTCTTGAATATCTTTGAGTAGTGTTGTGTATGTGAAGACACCGCCTCGTAGTGGCACGTACTTGTTGATATTCACAGTCAAATTGATTATTTCAGTCAGCGACCAACCTGAATCCTTTTCCTGGAAATCTTCCACCTTTTTCAACAAACGCTCCGTCGCGTTTTCGATGAACCATTCGTTGATATTTGTTGTCTGAAGGATGATTTCATTTCTCGTATTCAAAAATTTGATCTCTTCCACCGTGTGATCATCTTTTCTAACTTCAAATTTACAAGCCAGGATAATGTTGGCTTTCAAGCTCCTGTCTTTCTTCGGAGCGTTTTTTAGTCTTGTCACAGCTAGTACCTTTGCGTCTTCTAGAAATCTCTCCACATCTTTATGCTTCAAAGTGACGATGGATCCAGTTCGAATTCTCCCCTCGAAAGCTGATTCCAAATCTTCCCAGTGACCTCGATCGCTTCTTCTTACTCTCCGCATACCTTTACCCGATTTCTGAAGACGTTTAAATTTTTCCGCGAGCGCGTTCAAGAGTCCGATCGTTGTGATAATTCTCGTCTTTTCTCCAATCGATGAAGCCTTTCGCAAAACTTTGTTCAGAAGCCGAATATTTCGACTTCCAAATTTTATCCATTTCTGAATCTCTGCTGTTTATGATGATTTGTCCAAGATTTTGTACACCGATTCCATAATATCGATCAATCTCAAACACTTCACAGATTCCATCTTGAGCTTTTCCCTCATGTATACTTGACAAGTTGCGACTCAATGATCGTTTGCATTGACGAGCGTCCTTTTTATAGGGCAGCTGTACGTATGTTTGTGAATGCGCGCGCACCTTTCAGCATTCTTAGAGCGGTAGTAACCCAACACCGCAGATCCATGGCTCTGAATGTACCGCGACTATCGGTCGACCTTGCACTCTGGTCTTGACTGAACCTGTTCAAAATTCATCGTTGAGTTTACATGACAGTTACAAGCCAAACAAATGTCACGTGGTTGATATCAAACCGACATCCGGGTAAGTGAAAAACAATTCTTAGAACCAATAATTTTCGAATGTCGCGTGGTTGATAACGTGAGAAAGGAATGTGAGGTGGTTGATGTTACACATCAGCGATATTCGAGTGGATAAAAAACAATTCTCGGAACTATTAATTTTGGAATGTCACGTGGTTGATAACGTGTGAAAAGAATGTGGGGGGGTGGTTGATGTTACACATCAGCAGTCTCACCCTGGGAAAGGAATTTGGAGTGGTTAATGTTACACATCAGCCGTCCTATCGTGGGAAAAGAATGCGGGACGGTAAAAAAGTTCTAGCCCCCGCTGCGCCCTCCACCGTTGGCAGGCGAACACTACAGACTTTGACCTTTGGTCGGTAAAACAGCATGATTTTTACCCTTGATCGATAAGAATTGTAGGTAAGGTAGTGCGATTTTTCACCGTCGACCGATATAACCGTCGGTAAGGTTGCACGTTTTTGACCTCAAGTCGGTACGGCAGAGCACGTTTTATCTGACGAGAGTGGGGGTAACCTTTAAGGGTTTGCGTCTGGGATGTGCGGAGCGGCTTGGTCGGTAAAGAAGGTGTTTGTACTTATAACCCCCCTTGCTATACTACTGCATTGCCTTTTGGTCGACTCGGACGAAAATTTATACAAATTCCGTTGTGTCTCTATGGGCCGACGCTCAGGCGTTCATCGGCCCACCATCGGCCCATCGGTCCAGGGTCGACATTGGGAGCGGCGCATGGCCTTTCGGTCGATTCAGATGAAGATATTCCCAAGTCATGTTGTGCCGCCTCGGGGACTCGGCGCATTGCCTTTTGGTCGACAAAAGAGTCGCAAGATCCTTAGGGTTAAAGGTGACCGATGGTCGACGTATCATCAAACTTAGGGCCACGTTCCGACGTCTCACGTCGGCTTACCGGCTTTGGGTTCACCTCTCCGACCGGGATATCATTGCCCATCCCGGCACGGGACGTAACCTCCCAAATCCCGACGAAGCGAGGTCTACCGGTCCCTTCGGTCACTTGTCGGCCTTGCGTTTGAATCGGCGATTCGAACTGCGTTCCTTAAGGGGCACCGGGGACGCAAAAATTTTTGTTTCAAGTCCCCGGACACGCATTGCCATCACACGCTTAGCGAGCACTACCGGTCCGCCCATGAATTATCCGATAGGAGGAGCAATGCGTCGCTTGACCGGAGTCGAACCAACGCTGTAACATTGAAGCCTCTCTAATCGACAAGACAAATCTCCAAGCCCAGGGCTGAGTCTCAACAGATTGCAGCGTGGAAACTACTCTACCGAGTACAACACCCGGCCAGGTACCTAAGTCGTTTACAGACGATTCCGAGTCTTCACATCCAACTGGATGACCCGTGATCGACTGTTCGAGGTGAGACCGAGGAGCCGGAAGACCCCCACGAATGCCGAAGACCTAGCCCGGCAAACAGAGCTCGTGCAATGACCGATCCGTAGACTCGCCTCCTAGTAAAGTCACATTGTCTTGAGCCTGTCGACCCACGAGATTCCTATAAATATCGCTGCCCCCTCTGACTAGAGAGGATACGACCTTAGAGGCGTTTAGGCATAATTTTACGGATGGTAGCTTTGCATCAGCGGACGCTCAACCGATTGCGTGAACCAAATGTCCGAACCTGCGGTTCCTCTTATACTGAGCAGGATTACCATCTGTAACACTTTATCCTACCAGAATCGTGCAAGCAAATGAATAAACAAATTAAAGGTAAAATAATCGATAAAATTGTATAGATACAATGGTGTAGATAAATGTACTCAAATAGAGAGATTAAAATAAATAGTAGAAATAAAAGTGGGCACAAAAAAAAGATCAAAAGTTATCCATTCACACACTTTACAAATACGCCTCCGATACACAATATATAAAATTCCACTGGTTCCTTGTTTTTTTTCGTCGAATACTATTATAACCGATTAATCACTTTCCAATCCAGATATTCTTCTTTCCCTCCCTCTCGTTCGATGGATGCTTGTAATTCTTGTCTTCACCTTTTGGTTTCGTAGTTTCCACACGTTGTGTTAGGAGATGAGAGCAGCCTGGATCGTAACGGTATCGAAGATTCGGTGAATTATGTACTGTATGATATATGTGGAACTTTGCAAATTTTAAAATTGATTATATTTTCGACTTCTGCGGAGTATTCTGATCTAAGGTCTGTACTGGTTGGCGTCTTTCCGCAGATTCTTCTTCGCTGATATCTTCCGGATTTGTTGCCGGTTCCACCAGACTGGTCAAATCTCACTCTCGTTCCGTCCGGTCAAATCCGAAACATATTGCCGCCCATATTCATATGCTCGTAGTTTCACATTACCCTCCTTTTTTCATGGACGTTTTCATCGTTTATGAAAAACAAAAAACTGTCAGTACACTTTGTTTTATTTCACTATTGCTACGTTTTCCCACTCATACGTTCACGCATACACACATTCCTTAGTCATTCATGGTATCTAAATCCTTATAATCTATTTAATAAAATTTTCTTAATATGTCACCTTACACTTAATTGTTTCTGGGTGAGACATGGAGGATCAATCGGACCTGTGCGATCATGAAATTTATCTGCTAATTTTCAGAAACATCCTGCATACTAGGTGGATTGACGATACAACCTTAAATTCACCCTGTTGTATACGCCTTTTACTTTATTTTCATCATCAACTTCAACTAACAAATAAGCATTTTTTCCAATGATACTTGATATTGATTAATGTTATTCTTGAATATGAAGGTCATAACTCAAAACACTTTTTTATGGTGTCAACATTTCAGCCCTGATGGGGGCCCTCCTCAGAACCAATTTATTTAAACATCTGTCACAAACAAAAATAATAAAATAATGTACAACTCCGTTATAACAAATTAAGAATATGTGGTTTAGATAATAAGCAAGGATGTTTATTCAGGTATACACGAAAGGAGTTACTTAGTGTGGGATGACACTTTCAATTACAGCAGACAGGGAACACTCTTAAGTAGTGAATGCGTGTTGGTAAATAAATAATAAATAGAAACAATAAAAAACAAAAGCCGAAACACACTGCGATCGCGCGACGTAGTTCCCAAGACTCCTTGTAGTTAATTTGATAAAATAAAACACACAGCCGTTATAGGTTTAAATCAAGAGCACATTTGCACATGTGGAACGTCCAGTGTGTAGTAGGGGGAGATCGATATCGATAGTTATCAGAGCAAACGCAGAGTCAACGGGTTGAAAGGAAACCAAAATTTTGTTAAGAAGGTAAAATCGAGAGCAAGCTCAGTCGGTAATGGATAATTACAATGGTTGTATCACAGAGGTGTAAATAGTACTCAGATGTTCGATGTCTTGTCTTCGATTGACAGAATTGGGATGTGCAACAATATTTCACATTTCTAACAATAGCCTATTGTAATACAATGGTTCAACGTCAATAATGCTGGCTTGAGAATAATTGAAAGAGTGGTCGAAATCGATTCCATGCCTCGTCAGTGCAGTATAATTATCCTCGTCTTCATGGATATTGCGTTTATGCTCGGTTATCCTGGTGTGTAGTTGCCTACTTGTTTGGCCTATGTAGGACATGTTGCATTGGTTGCAGGGAATTTTGTAAACTACACCAGAACGCATACCCGGGGGTAAGGGGTCCTCACCCGAATCAAACATAGAGGATAGATCATGTGCACATTTACCCACAAATTGAATTTTGTACTTAAAGAATGTTCTGTTGAGTGACTCAAACAACCCCGCAACGTATGGGATGGAAATATAGTTTTTTTGATTAGCTTGTGCAGCAGATGCATCGATATTATTGTTGGAGCTAGTCGATGACAAGATGGAATCGTATTTGAACTGTATATGCTTGTTGAGCAGACGAGATGGATAGTCATTTTTACTTAGTACCTGCTGAATCAAGGACATGTTTTTGTTATGAAATTCCATACTTGAGACTCGGATCGCTCTGTCAACCAAGCAATGAATCGTTCCAATTTTGTAAGATTTGGGATGGTGAGAATGGAAATTTAAATACCTTTGTGACCAGGTAGCCTTATGAAACCAATCTGTTTTGATGAGCTGGTTATCATTAATGATCAAGACATCTAAAAAGCTAATTCGATGATTAAACTCTATCTCAGAGGTAAATTGTAATCTCGGATGGAATTGGTTGAAGACAGATAGCATTTCTGCAACTTTATCCGAAGGGACAGCTGTGATTATGTCATATATATTGTGACGTGTATTTTTCTGCACCTCGGTTACTCGGAGCAAATAACCGGGAACTTACCGCGAGCACAATAATTTGGCGTCCGGCGAGGTATCCTGGATCTGAAACAATATCGCGAAGTTTGTTGGGCGCCTGGCGTGATCAACACGCCTCGAAATCGATAATACGACACACCGCGACCATATGCTCGGTAGCTCAGTACCGCGGAGAGGGGAGGGGTAATTTTTGGGTAGAGAGAATTGCAACACAAGTAAGCCAACGCGTGATGTGGCTAAATTACTATAAAATTACCATGGTATATTTCTCATCAGCAATATTACAAAACAAAAGAAATAAAAATAAAAATAAAAATAATAATAATACGACTACGCAAGTCGTCCTTCGCGGTTCCAAATACAAGGTTAAATTTAATCTAAACGAAATCAGAAAGGGAGAAACACACCAAATAATAATAAAAAAAAATAACAATAAAAAAAAAGGTGAATAATTCTAGGAGACCTCTACGGCCTACGTGCGCTAGTCGCCGTCTTAACAATACCCTACTTCATAAAAACCAAAAGCAAAATCGGACTCGATGCGCTGCCCGCGAACGTCCTTTACAAAATGGCGCGGATCGCCAACTTAATACTAACTGATAATGCAAACAACAAAAGAAAAAAAAAAATAATAACTAAATTGAGGCGAGACTCGTCGCGACACCCGCGATCCTCCTCTAAAAACGCATACTCTTATCAGCGCGCACCCGAGCTTCACTTCCTCGGCGACGGCGGGACGCAGCCGCGAATTCGAATGCTCCCCGTGACTGCTCGCGACCTACACGAGAATGGAGGATGTGCCGGATGACGTGAAATGACCCCGTGTAACGGACTTCGGTCACACTCAAACTCGAGACAATAACGTCTCGGCTCAACCCGTGGCTCGACTCGATTTTCTGGATCCCCCGAAATTAACGCCACTCCCTTGCGCGCAACTCAGGCTACGGTCACCAAGCAGAAGAATCGGCAAACGAATTTCGAGTACCTTTCGACACGCAAACTACAAAACGGCTATCCTTTATCTGATCAGCCTTTACTCAATTACCCTCGAAATTCGATCGCGAGAATGTTAACAACGCTTACCGCTCCACATCCAGTGGACGAACTCCCCTACACCCTCGTGACGATTCATCTCCCTCGTCCTCGCAACGAAACCAGTTTTTCCTAACGCAAAACCACCGCAACCGCTATCTCGAAAACAAATCGACCACCTGGTCCACTCGCCAGAACTAGAGTGATCTCGGATGGTCGCAACGCCGATCTCGTCGCGCTAATTTTTCGTGACGTCATCACCCTAAGAATGCGCAACAATCGATCGGTCATCGATTTTGGGGATTGCGCAACTTGCCGCGCACCTGTCGTCTCTACGCGGCGCAGAACTTAAGGCTAGATCGCGATGTCGTCTCCCGCGCAGCTCTACGTAGTCCTGGGGTTGGGCGGGGTGGTGCTCCCTCGTCGCTAGCTGGTGCCTCGCGGTTGCCTTGGTTGGGCGTAAGCGGGGTGAGCGGGGAGGCTGCGGCGCGCCGGCCGCCAGCGGGAATCGCGTCCGCCTTGGATTCCCGCGCTGCAGGGATCTGCGTTGCCTCCCCCTCCGCAGCCTCGGTGTCCTTCCCGCGAGATCTTCGTGGTTTCGCCTTGCCTCGAAAGATGTTCGGTGTCGGAGTTGGTCACTGGAGGGTAGCCGGTGCACTCAAAAAAAAAATAAAAAACAAAAACCTGAAATATCTTGGTCGCAATGCTCTATTTCGTCCCTGTCGAAGCTCGGGTGCGTGACTCCAGTTCTGGCGCTCTCTAAGATTATTCCGCGACTCGATTTTCTAGACCCTGATTCCGGGATCTCGCCCAGGGTTCAGGGAGTCTCTTGTAACGGGCAGGCCTAACCGAACTGCCACGTTACAATATATATATTCATCAGTTTGTGATTATGTCATCTACATTTCTGAAATAGAATGAAGGCTTGAAGTCCAGTTTGTTGAGACAATATTGTTCAAGATCATCCAAAACTAAATCCGACAAAATTGGAGAGAGCGGCAAGCCCATCGATAAACCATAAGTTTGAGCATATATGTTCTGATTAAATTTGAATATGGCAGCCTTAAAACAGATGTGTAATGCTTTTATGAGTTCGTTAAGTGGGACAGGAATTTTGTCCACCAACTGATGCCAACGCTGTTTCACCGCGTTGATTGCAAGATCTTGTGGCTTGATATAGATAGTCAAGATACTTGACATTTTAAATGGCCCTTGAAATGAATGAAAAAATTTCTGTGTCACTTTATCCAATAGACTTGCTTGCATTGGAACCCTTATCAGAACTAGGTCACCAATATTAAGTTCCACTTTTTATTTTTGTTTTTGATATTTACATCGCCGATTGAATGCTTTTTCAATTCTTCCTCCCCGGGAAAAACGAATTAGATCTGGCCAGATCTTTAAATTGTCTCTATCTGACGAGATCTGGTTAGATATAATCAGATCTGACCAGATATAACCCAAAGGAAAAACAGACCAGATCTGGTCAGATCTTTAAATCGTCTCTATCTGACGAGATATGGCCAGATATAATCAGATCTGACCAGAAATAGTTGTTAATTATTTACATGAGATATAACCAGATCTGATCAGATATAATCAGGTCCGATCAGATATCGCCAGATAAACTGAAGCAAAAAATCTAATCAATGTTGATGAATCGGATTAGATATGTACTCGGGTCTTCAAATTATTGTTATTCTTGTAACCATCATATGCTGGATAAATTGTGAATGTATACAATCCAAATACTATTCTGAAATAAGAATGATATTAATTGATAATAAGATTTGTTCTTTATTCTTTCTTGTACGATTAACATAAAACTTTTGAACGTAGACTTATGAAAATCAAATACACGTAATATCTCAGAAATAGACTTTTTTGTCTTACGGTACTACACAACATTTTTATAATTTGCATAAGCAATAAATTATATTCCATACAACATAACTAAAGAATTTTAATATTAAAAATAGTATGTTTGACAGCATTTATATTTGTTTTCATTTAAGAGATTATTGAATTATGCAATTGTTTTTTCGTTTATGAAATTTCAGAGTTCCATTTTTAATAATTTTAGTTGTGAAAAATTTAATATGGAATCCTTTTTTTTTCCTGAACACAGTTTCAAATAAAGAAATTAAGTGATTAGTTTTCTTATTTATATTAAGAAACCCGATAAAATTTCGGTCTACATCAATGATTTTTTTTAGTTCTCTTTTTGAATAATAATAATTATATGATAATAATCTGATGTGAATTTGTTTACTGGTTTGATACGGAAACTTATTAAATTTAAAACGTGTACAAATAAAGGTAATAATTAAAGGATAAACTTGTTTACACGCAAACGAAAAAAAACCATGAAAATTATTCATGGTTCAGACAAACGTGGTGGCGCGAGTAGAGCCTTGAATGCTGAAATTTGATGTATAATTTCACCGACTCGCTGAGACATTTGACCAACGATAAAGCTCCTCGTTGGAATTTCAAATTGCCTCGACTGTCCTCGTTGAATGACGAAATCTGTGTAAAAGAAATATAATTGAAGTTATAATAAAAAATATAAATACTCAATGTTGGTCCAGTAATTGAACAAATATTGTTTTGAGGAACATAAGAGTGCTCTAAGATCTAGAAATTATTTATCAAAATATTGGTATTATATGATTGAATCTAATGCAAATTTAAAAGCTCAATATTTAGTTCAACATTCAACAAGCGTGAAAATACTTAGTAACTTCAATTAACTCTTAATTTACCGATCATTGGTAACTACAATCAATTATTTGGTACAGCTATAAAACCAAAATTGTTTCTGATATTCACTTCCTGAACATTTCGTGAACTCAAAACAATGAAGTTTCAATTTCACTATATAGTATTATAAATTTTACTTAATTGAAATCGGTATTTCCAGTCAACAAATTTACTACAAAAATGAAATTCATTTTTGTTCAAACCGAAATCTGTTTTGAGATAAACATAATTGAAGTTAACATAATAAATATAAATTCTCAGTATTTGTTAAGCAATAAATGGAGAAGGGAAAATTATTAACAAACCTATAATAGTATTTTTAGCAGTATCGTCAATGGTGAAACAGGAATTATCTGGCGCTTTTTTCCTTGCGCTCTAGGAGGCTGGCCTGTAAAGGTACTACATGCGATGGCTTCTTTAGTAAAAACGCCATCGATCAAACGACGAGCTATATGAGTAACTTGCTTGCCACCCAATGCGTATTCGTAAATATCACTAATGCAATAAATTCCTGAATTGCCAAGCTGAGTCATCTAAATAATTAAGTAATAAATATTTAATATTCAATATTCATATTAATTAACTCTTTAACGGTGTAATTTTACAATAAACACTTACTGGTTTTAGATAATCTTCACCGAATAATTGACTTGGTGGCGGCTTTTCTTCAATTACGTCGATCTTCTTTTTTTAGCCGATGTCCCCTCCTTTCTTTTTATTTCTTCCTCTTCTTCTGATGATCCATCTTTCTGAACATCGTGCTGATGTAATTGTGCGTTATCAGTAAAAGTAGAACGATTAGAGATTCCATTAGCAGCACGAAGTCTTTTCAGTTCAGTTTTCAGTTTATCTTGAGATGGACGGTTTTCAGAATCAGACGACTCCAAACTAGATAAGACTTGACTTGTACTTTGATTAATAATCTGAGCAACATTTTTCTGGGTGTCGACGTGACGTTTTGTTAAAGACTAGCAAAACAAAATAAACGTCATTTAATAATTGATCTCAAGTAAAAAATCCTAATAATAATACAACTTATTTAAATAATGAAATGATATAAATAATAACTACCTTCTCCTCTTTTTTTTTTACTTTTCTTGGCCTTTTCTTTTTTTTAATTTACTTTCAAAGGGGATTCTTTTTTCAAGATTCGTCTAGTCTTGATCGGAGATACAATCACTTTTTCCGACGTCTTATTAGATTTACCCGGCTTCTTTTTGTGCTCTTTTAACCACTGTTTTTGTTTAGCTTTCAATGCATCTTCATCATTTTAAGTAATTTAATGAATGTTAATTTTTACGCTCATGCAATCAAATTTATTTTTGATTGTAATAAAATATTGATTTATCTCCACGTGCCTTAACGTAACCTAAAAAACTTTTACCACAAACAAAAAATGTAAGCAATTCATCCTCTTCCACTTCAGTATTCTTCTCATAAATGACGTTTTCATCCTCAACAATTGTTAAAGAGTTGTCTGCTTTGCATTCCATCAAAAACATTATGATAAACTACTCTCAATCAGTATCAACGAAACTTATTAAAACGACGCTACGTATCATGTAAAGCCTCTGTGAAATCTTGGCGCGCTCACCCGCTCACGAACCTTAGCTTGGGATCGTATGTTTATATCCCTACCGTATAAAAGGGGGAAAGAGATAATAAAATGTATAGTTGAACTAGTAAAATAATGTTATTCGGAGAGATTCGGCTCAAGTCGTGTAGGTAAGTATATCTCACGGTCTTACATACAGGTCTTGCAACGAACTGAAATTTGAGTGGTGGGGGTAGCCGCGTTATTGTCCAGATTTTTTTTGCCATTACTAGCCACTACGCGGCGTTGTCAGTTATTCATAGGCATATGTGTGACATTGCAACGTAAGGTTATCTGTATATGAGTATCAAAAAGACTGGTTAGGGTTCCGCCAAATAATAATAATGAGCGTATGAATAACTCGTAGCACCGCTCTTGTGGCCATAAGTTGTACTTTTGTTTCAGACGTGAACTGACCACCCCCCACCACGTTCGTTGCGAGACCTGTATCTGAATGTACTATAGGAGGCTATAGTGCAAATAATAAACAAAAATAAATGAGAAAAATAGTTCAGCGATTTCATAAACGTGTTCCAAATATTAAAGTTAATTAATTAAGAAATAATTAACCGAGAAAGTTTGAAAATTGAAAACAAATAATACGTTTTTTTTTTGATCAAACCTTATTGCTTATATAATATGTACTCCAATTCGAGAATAGTGTTAATTTACTTTGTGTAAATTAACACGGTCAATAACAGTAAAATAAAATTTAATTATTGCATAAATAACCATCAAAAAATTGAAAAAATAACGTTACAATAAATAAATAAAATAAATAAGCATAAATAAATGAATAAATATACTTTTTAGGTTATAATATAACTTTTCTCGTTATTAAAAATTTCTTTAGAAGCAAATGAATATTTGACTGCTTGTCCAGTGAAAAAAAAATATAAATTATGGAAATACAGTGATCAGGAGGTAATAATTTAATATTAATATGATGCTCTATTAGATTTTTCAGTGTCATGATTAATATCCTACTTTACAACATTTATAAACTGTGATGATTATTTGTAAGAAAACAAAAAATGTGACAAGTATTTGACACCTCTTGCTTTAAAGAAATAAATTAAATACTTGTTAACTAACGATGGAAACGACTATGAATCTCAAATAAGCATGAGCTAATTTTAAAAAAAGTCACGAGAAGAATAATATTAAATATTTATTGATAAAAAAATGCACATTTAAAAAATTGAAAAATTTGTTAGTGAATTTTTTTTATTTATCATTTTTAAATAGTAACTATTTGTTCATTTATTTAAAATCTGAAAAATTTACATTTGTTTGCTTAATTTACAGTCACACAATAGGGTAATACATTAGTATTATTTTATAAATAATTAACAAATAATTGATTGTTTGCAATATTTTCTCATTATAAAGTAAAAATAATTTGTAATAACATTGTTTTCTTTCAATTTCATCACAATGAAATTTCCAAACAATCGTAAATTTTCTTTACATACTATTAATATGTAATTACGTTATTGCATAATATTAAATATTAATTATAATTCTTCATCTTTTAGGTTCCTTTGAAGACACAACAAAGATGGAAAAAATGCATGGAAAATTACCATGCCTTAGAGGTTCGTGTTGGTTTAAACCAACAAATAAAGGTTTCAGATACGAATTTAGATACTGATTTAAATGCGGATCCAGACGCTGATTCAAATGCAGACTTGGAAGATGATTTAAATACGGATTCTGATACGGACTCAAATGCGGACTAAGATGTGGACTCAAATGTCGATTCAAAAGCGGACTCAGATATAGACTCAAATGTGGACTCAGAAGCAGACTTAAATGCGGATTCAAATGCAGACTCAGATCGTAAAGAAAATATTGAAAACGACCCTGATAATAGTGAAAATGATTCTAATAGATGTGAAGAAGTACAACGGCAAACTTTTGAAATGATATACGATGGTAGTGACATGAACGTTCCTAAAGCTGTTTCTTATTTAATGGATTTATGGTGTTACTATTAGCCTGCTTCTGTACTTTCTATCGTATTTTGAGCCCTATTGGCTTTATATTTCATTCCATACTCTTTTGTAATAGTAGTGTGCTTTATGTTTCATTTCTGTTATTGCTTATTATATTTTTATTTATTTTTGTGCTTATTGTACCGTATATCGAGTTCCTTGGACTACAACCGAGCGTAGAATCAGCCTCTAAATATTACCGCACCTTTTTTTTCTATTACTATTGGCAATTTTATATTATTTTTGCCTGTTATTCTTTTCTCTGTATTTTGTTAAGTTAAGTTCTGCGAATTATTCTTGTGTACTGCGGTGTATTTAGTGTATTTCTTTATTTTGTAAACTCTCCGAAATTCTCACTCTCTCATAATTTTGTATTTCGTATTCTCTCAAAAGTTACGTTCAGGAATTCATTGTTTAATTCCTCAGGTCCGTGATCGTTATAAATTATTGACTCTATCGTTTATGAATAATTCTATCGAGAGTTATGTTCAGGAATTCATTGTTTAATTCCTCAGGTCCGTGATCATTATAAATTATTTATTTTACCGTTTATGAATAATTCTACCGAAAGTTATCTAGTCGACCGTTTACACTACCGATTTTGCAAATTGTTAATGAATGTCAATCTCTCGTACTGGTTATAATCTATGGTAAATTCGTCGTATTACCTACCGAACTATTGTTACGTTGTTTTCTACCGATTGCAGTAGAGTTCTCTCGTTTCTAATCGACAGAATAATAATTTTCGTAGCGTCATTTGCACCTTGGGTAAGATCACGACGCCCAGTGACGTGTAGTTTTAAGTAAATTCTTGCATTATATCGCATCTCCCGACCTACGTTCATTTTTCTCTGTTAACTGCCGTCTCTCGTTTCAAAGCTACCGTTTACTGCTATTCTACCGAAATTATTGTGAACAACGATTGCTTATTTTATTAACTACCGCTGTCGATACCATTTTATTTGCCTGTCTGAACCATGTAAACTTCTCGACAATATATGATCGACTGACATGTTCATTTTCCTTCTGACTTGAGTTTATTCTTTATTTCGTTATTTTCGTTAATTCTGTAATTACTGTTAGCTGCCTTGAATACCGCCACTCTACCAGGTTGTACGTGTGCGTACCTGAGCCTAGCCAGCCATACAACGGGTTCTCTATTTATTTTTTGTACGGTTTTGTGTTATTTTTATTGATTTGTATTATTGTCTGAAAATCGACGCTAACGCGTCTGGCGCCCAACATAATTGATTTTGTTATAGTTTGATATTTTGAATAAGTGGAGAATCGCACCAAAGTGTCAACGGTAAGTCCTCATCCGAGGGTAACAGAATTTAGCGTTACAACACTTACAACAGAGATGAGTAGGGAGATCTCCAATGCTCGGCTTTTCGTGATACCAGCTAGATTGGAGCGTCGACGTGACACCTAGGCGGCCACGCACCGAAGGTGGCCCATTTCCGACCTGACACCTAGGCGACCATGCACCGAAGGTGGCCCACAATCGTGTATATATAGATATACTCGGTCGCTCGAGCAAGTGGTTGCCAATCGCATCCTTGTCCCCGCTCGCACAGATGTTTCCAGGAATGCAAGAATTGGGATTTTTCTTGTTTCAATTATGAATGTCAGTGAATAAAAGTATCTCCAGATTTGATAAATTTTGGATTCAATTAGCGGACGCTGAACCAAAATAATTAACCATTCCCAGCCCGAATACTTATTTTTTTTTTTTAATAAATATTATTTTTTTATTGATATGAAAATATGTGACGCCTGGTGTTCTCGAATATTTGTACACGCAGTCTATGTGAAAATATACGAAGCCAGCTCGATAACATTTATGCAAAATGTGCAATGGGCAAGTGGTTGGGGGAAATTATTTTTTTCTTGAACTGAATCTTCCAAAGAATCATCAGCGAATTCCGAGCAAGCTCCGTAAACATATCGAGCAAACGCGCGTACACGGACGTAGCTGTAGCGCAGCTGAGTGGATACCACGTGAGGATGGAGTATTACGGGACACGGGTTCGATCCCGGTCGCTTTTTATTTTTTTATTTTGTTTTTTATTTATTTATTTTTTTCTTTTAGAAGAGAACAAATAATTGAAACAATAAAATACCGAGAGTAAATCGATTTGTTCCCCGTTTTTGGCGCCTCTTTTTTTTACTTAATCCCCGCCCCTTTTTTATTACGGGTAACTCAGAAGAGAGAAAATAAATGAAAGTGAGAGTGGACCGACTTTTTTTTTCCTTACATTTTTTTTTATTTCATATTCTTACTCAATCCCGCTTTCTTTTTTGTGTTTTTGATAACCGAGAAGAGAAGAAAAGAATTAAAAAAAACAATTCCGAGAGTGTGTAGATTTATTTCCATTTTTTTTTTCCGCTTCGTTATTTGGTAACCCGGTTGAGAAAAAATCTGAAGAAAAAAAATGGAGACCGGGTCGATTGTATAAAAACTCTCTTTTAGCTGTTTAATAATATTACCCCCATTCAGCCGTTTCCCCACCGAAAATCTTGAATCCAATCATTGTTTAATGAGATCATGCACAGTATTTCAAAACCTGTAGAAAAATCTGATTTTTGGAGAAATATTCAAAAATGACTGTACAAAAAGATCAGGCGGGTTCCCGAACATTTAAACAAGAAAATAATTATTCAAAATTAGACTTTTTCATGGCATGCATTGACGTTGCCAAATTAACAAGTAAACTAGTCAAATTTATACTAATAACCATATTTTTTTTCATGCAACAACTAATTACAATAAACTAATTTATCATTTATATTAATATTTCAATCTACACATTTTGAGGGGACTATCACATCAATCCGCAACGATAAAAATATACTACAGTTGTTCAATACACACGTGGTCAGCATGATCTCATTAATGAAGGCGTAATGGGATTTGGGGAGGAAACAAAGTGAAGGTAAAGGCATGTAGAATTGTCAGATGAATGTCCGTAAGAGTTTGTTTTTTCCAAATATTGAAGCACTCAGGAACAAATACTATTCAAATTTTTGTGACTGAATAACGTCTGGATTTCACAGAACGTCAATAAGAAAAGTGTTGAAAGAATTCTGTGAATCATACTTTTGTTGATTGTTTAGCCGAGTGCACTATAATTGGAATGAAATTAATAATATTCCAAACTATTCTTGAAACAGGATAATAAGCATGAACATTTAACTTGTTATTCAGCAAGAAAAATTAATGCACTCGTTTTCGGGGGGCACCACGAGAAGGCAATCAACACCACCCCCCGTTCCCGTATTTAAATTTTTGGGTTAAATGTAGAAACATTATGTATAGAGCCAGTGATTCGCCAGTTAAATCATTATAGCATGTAAACTAGCTAGCCATTAGGGCTATATGCCATTTTCCGATATTCAACCAAAAAATTTATATACGGGTTGAAGCGCAGCTCGCAGAGCCTCTGTTAATTGCCAGGTACGACTTCAAACCAAAAAAAAGGAAATACATGAAGCGCAGCTCATAGAGCCTCTGGCAATCGCCAGGTACGACTTCAAAAAAAGGAAATACATGAAGTGCAGCTCATCGAACCTCTGGCAATCGCCAGGTACGACTTCAAAAAAAGGAAATACATGAAGTGCAGCTCATCGAGCCTCTGGCAATCGCCAGGTACGACTTCAAACCAAAAGAAAGGAAATACATGAAGCGCAGCTCATAGAGCCTCTGGCAATCACCAGGTACGACTTCAAACCAAAAAAAATGAAATACATGAAGTGCAGCTCATCGAGCCTCTGGCAATCGCCAGGTACGACTTCAAACCAAAAAAAAAGGAAATACGTGAAGCGCAGCTCATAGAGCCTCTGGCAATCGCCAGGTACGACTTCAATAAGAGAATACTTAAGCGCAACTCACTGAGCCTCCCCGGGTACGTCTTCACAACAGAAAGTGTCATGAAGCGCAGCTATAAAGCCTCCGGTTGACGTCAGGGTACATCTTCGCATTAAGAGCTTCCGATTCAATTTAAATACCTTTAATTTTTTGTAACTTACTGTTCGGCTTGTGTATAGTACGAGATGATCCGGACTGTCGTACTGCCCGATGGTTGAATGTAGTCTGAGCGAAAACCTTCACTTTGACCATAAAGCGTAGAAGCTCTATGCGATGCTGAAGGCATTTCACCTTCGTGAAACCAGTCAGGATACAATCTGGCAGTATCTGTAATAATATCATCCATAAGATTGATCAAAAGACCTTCGCAAGCCCAGTGCGTCTTCCACAATCGATAGAAAGCTTCGAGTTGCGATCTGACGATACTTTCGAACTTGTCTGTGGGCCGGCTCAGATATGACACCGATGGCGCATCAGCGTCAGCATGTTCATATTCCCGAAGTTCAGTATACACCTAATTTGGCGATGATGGAGTTTCAACGGTTCCAAAACGACATCGATCGCACGGGAATTTGCGCAGGTTGCGCTGAGCTACGTAACCAGCAAAATAATTGATTGCACAAAGTTCGTAGGTCGGTAACTTCGTTTCTTTCGACGTCTCCGCGTTCGCCATTTCTGTTTCCTGCTCTTGCCTCAGAGCTTCCACAGCATTTTCAACTTCTGCCGTATCCTCGTCAAATTCGTGTTCGGTGGGATCCGCAGGCATACTCTCTGGCGTATCGAAAGCCCGAGCTACCATCGTGCAGGGTTCTATTAAAGCAATGGCGTCAGGACATTGTACATTTCCTCTGCTGCCGCTGCCGATGTATCCGGTAGAAAGGATGTGTCTCAGAGACAAGCAAACCATCCGAGCCGTGGGATTTGGGTTGTGACCACCTCGCTGGCGAAATTTCGAGAAGAGGTGTTCGACGGAATCTTGGTTGCACAGTCCGGCTGCCAACTCGAATCCGGGATACTTCTCTTTTATCGTCGTATACGTAAGTAGAATAGCTCTCACTGTCAGAGGCAGACCTCTTAGACAAGGCACCTTTTTCATTACCGGTGGTTGCGATGTATTTTCAGCCGTCCCCTTTCTCCTTGGGTCAGCAATCGTCCATTCCGAAGAAAACTTCACGAACTCTGTCAGCGTTTCCTTGATCTCGGGATTCTTGTCGGCAAGCGGACGCTAATCAGGATTTCGGCACAAAAGCTCTTAGGCATTGCATGAATCAATGACTTTATTCATACGCTCAGCAAAAGCTGCGCTAGCCTGTCACGTTTCCGTGTTGAGCTCGTGTGGATCCTTGCCTGCAGTTGTTATTGCCGCTGCAAAACGGCGGCTCAAAATTTGAAAAGCACGCTTAACGTTCATCGCCTGAAAGGACGATGGAAACAAGTGCGCCTCGGAGATGTGAGAGAGTAGATTCGAGGTAGTACTGCAGTTATCGTATCTCCAAGTTTTTACAAAATCTTCGTACGAAGCGATAATCTGACCCCTCCAGTACAGTATTTTGTGTGTTCGCAACGTGCTCCAAAGACGTTTTATCAAATGAGGAAAGTCGAATGAAGCAAAGTAATTTCGGCTGCCGCTCATAAAGCACGGACTCTCCTCTGACACTTTTAAACAAGAATTGAACAATTTTTGGTTCAGGGGACCCTGATCACATGTCACGAGGTGAACTACGGCTCCAGCTTCATGCAATCGACAGAGGCATTCATCGACCAAGGTAAGAATCTCCTCGGCCTTCATGCCAGTCCCGGGAAGAAAATACGCGAGTTGTTGCCGCCATGATTGATTTGCGTTCAAACTGTCGAGGCAAAAAACGAAGGCGTAGCGCGCGCGTTCACCCCTTCGGCCGAGTGGGCCGAGATCAACCAGACCTTCGATGCAATCGAATTTTTCCGAATATTCTTCAAATTGTTTGATTGTCATCTCGTCCCATTTTAGAGCGCATACCCTATTTTCGATAGGCAACTCTTCAATTTTGACTTTCAACTTCTGGAATATGAAATCGCAGAAGCCGGGTTTTATGTCAACCTCCGAGATCCAATTGCGCACGGTACTTTCCGCCGGAAACATGCATCCTGCATCTCTCAAACGCGTATACGCAGACGCTGAGTAGTAAAAAAGCTGATTTGCAAGATCTTTTTCTTCCTCCGAGTAAGGAGCATTTTTCCGGTGCAATTGGAGCTTCATCATCGTTCTTGCTGCCGGCCGCAAACTCTTTTGCTGATCAAGAAAACTATCGAGGGACAATTTTTTTCTCTCCACACGTGCACCTGTCCTCAAAGCTCGTTTCAGCTTCTGACGGAGTTGTCGAATCGTTTTCGTCTTCGATGCATTTTCCCGTATCAAAGAGGCATTTTGTTTACGCAGATGACGCAACACTTTTGCATGAAGTGACAGATCACCCACACATGACATGTGTCCCTCAGGCGTCTGACATGCAGGGTTACTATCATCGGGTTGCGGTTCTACGCTCATCCACGTGCAATTTCCGTCATCCGAATCAGCAAAGCTCACCACTGTCTTCCTATACTTACGCGCATGCTCCGAAACGTGCAAATCTTCTTCACCTACGCCCGTATGCACACACGCCGATGCCGACGAGTGAACCGTATCAAAGGCGGACTCACCTGTGCTTTGTACCTCTACAGATTCACAAGGCATAACAAGCACCGTTTCCGTCAAACCCGAGGAAACGGTACCCGCCGGTATGACAGAGTGGTTCGCCGCAAACGCGGAAATGAACGGCACCGGTTCATCCGCAGAATCGTTGAGAATCAACGACTCGAACTCAACCGGGTGCGGCGTTGCGCGAGAAATTGCATCACTTACCATTGTACGGACTGCGCAATCATCCACTAGACCTTCCACATATGTGGATGAAGTTCGGACTTCCGGGTGGGCCTTCGAATCGTCAACACTCTCGAGAAACATAAGAGGAATCGCCTGTTGCGAAAGTCTGTTGCCAATGAAGTACATCGGGCTGAAATGCTCCCGGCATAACCCCCACGTCCGTAATGTTTCCGGTGATAAAGTCAGCAAGTACTTATTGCCTGCGATTTCGGAAAAAATGTACCTGCATTAACAAGTGACTCATCTGCGCCAAACCGCGCCGTGTGAATATATTAACTTTGAAACTCGATAGAAGAATTTTTTTTTCCTACCAAAAGTTTTGGTGATAATTTTGAGTACTTTGCGATAAGATAAAAATCAGTAAAAAAAAAAACTTTCTGCAGATGCGAAGAACATTTTTTGTTGTCATCATAAAGTGAAAAAGTTTGAAATCAATCGTTTAAAAAAATGTTGTTCAGAAAACCTCCAGAAAACTTTATTTTTTCTACTATGAAATTAATGTAAATATATTTGCAAGCAAGTGCAATGATTTTTTTTTAATTGTCTCCTTTCGAAAATTTCTGTTTTCGAGAATTCATATAGGTTTAATTTCTGATCGTTTAATACCCCGCATACTTCTTAGATGCAACACGGAATATTTCTCCGAACATATATCAAAAATTCACCCTTCACAATTTTACCAAAATTATAAAAATTGAATTTAAAATGGAGTGAAAATTCTGAACAATTTCATACATGTTCAGAGAAACGAACAAATTCATTTTATAATATAAGAAAGGAACATGAACGGAAATTTGTTCAACAATTTATTCACACCATAATTTTTTTACAAGTTTTTTGCATCATCAAGAGACACGGCATACGTTTCTCGGCAGACGTCTGCCACAGGGCAGACGTTTCTCATGATGCATGAAAGCACTCATCTTTCATTTAGGAAATGATATTTAAAAAAAAAAAAATTGGTATGCTGGATAGAATCGAAAAAAAATAAAAAAAAATTAAAAAAAAAATTAAGAAATAAATATACCAAGCATTCTTCAGTACATCCTTTTTCGCATAGCGTTAGTTATTTTGGATTTTACTGTTCTCCGAGATTCTTGCACTTTTCCATTTCGAAAAAAAATGCAAATAATTACAATGCAACACTTACCGGTATTTTTTACCCACGCATCAAGGCGGCAATCTCCTGCCACAGGAAACCTGTATAGTTTTGTTCCCGTGAATTTCGAATTCTTACAACCACGGTAAGCGCAGAGATCGCGCGGACGTTGCGGTTTGTTTTTATCCATTTTTGTATGTTTTTCGACGCAGCAAAGCACATACAGAAGTCACTCCCTTATTACGAGATTACGATGTTGAGTATTCGTAACACGAGTTGCGACTCACGATCGAAAAATTGCTAGCTAGATTTGGGGGAAGCCGTGATCGCATACAATGTAATACATTGTAAACTTCGTCGTTTCGGGATATATTTCGAGATATACATGCAAATTTTCTCATAAATAATTGAATCGAGAGTCGACCGGCGAAGTCGAAGTATAATGCAAAAAACAATAAACCGAGTCGATTGTGATAAAAAAAAAATCAATGAGCTTTCAATTTTTGGATCCAACATTTTCGGTGGGTAAACGACCAAAGGGAGGTATATTTGGGTGCTTTTTTTCGACTATTTTTTTTTTCGGTCCCATCAGGAAATTTTTTTGGAAAGACAAAAAAAAAAATTCCCTGAAAGTTTGAGCCCTTAATAATAATATTAAGTCCTAGACCAAGGCGTGTAAAGATTTCCCTTTGAAAATACACGAAAACTCGGATTTTTTATCTTTAAATTTCTATAGCTCAGCGGCATTTCATGGCATTGCTTTGACCATAGACAAGTATTTCTCACAATTAAACGCTCTACAAAAGTGCCCATTGCGGAACAGTCGTAACTCACACCGGCGAGGTAGTACGGGTCACTAAACCTGATTTTTCCATGAAATTCGCGTTTTTTCGCATTTATCTCGTAAACAACAAGAGATACAGAAAATTATTATTAAAAAACAATACATGTGTTTTTAGTAATCTCTATTTTCCATTACTGTCAGAACTTTTCCTTATTAAAAAAACATACGCCCATTTTATATCAGTCTTGACGAGCATTTCTTAAGAATTTTGAGAGATGCGAGATCGGAACGACAAAATTATTTCAGTAGCAACAATGTATGGACCCCTCTCCTTTTCTGATATAGGCAGCCAGTCAAGAGGCTTCACAGTGTTCAGTTTAGTGCCAGCTCTCGAGGTATCAAGATGGTAAGTAAATTACATAATTATTTTACATGTATGGAAAAACCGGCAGGTTTGACGCTCGTCTATTTACTTAGATTAAGAAGAGAAAAAAAGGGAAGGACCTGTAGTTGTATTTTATACTTTATTTAATTTTCCTTGAATTGGCAAACGTTTTTATTTTTGATTGTATAGGAAGAAGATGTGTGGGGAATTCCCTTCTAATGCCCAAGAATATAGTACACATTTTCGATTATTTTTTCTTTTTTTTTTCTTTTTGGAAAACATTTTCCTCAATTTCCAAATATCCTTAATTTTTTGGTATTCAAATCGATTCTTAACAATTTTGCGCACAGGTAGGATTTTTTAAATAATTTTTTCCGTAATCCTGAAGATGTTTCCTATCTGAGACCACTGTCAATAGGCAAGATTCCGGAAATCATAAAATTCCCTTTTTTTCTGATTAAAAAGAAAATCACTGACCAATAAGGCCACTAAAAGCTCGAAATGAAAATCTGAGAAAATTAGAGATGGTTTTTTATATTCGAAGCCATTAACGTAAGAAATCCGTTTAACGACCATCCTAATAGATATATATTGCATATGGGGCATTCCACGTCAAATTTACAACCCATGTACCTCACCCTCTTTGATTTTGATCATTGTATGATGTTGCAACCACGATTTCAACCGACTTAAAACAATGTCGGAATTTTTTGCAGATTTCTTTAGCCACCACTGAAAAAGAAAAAAATTGAAAAACCAATTCTGAAAACGCTTCTTTTAAAATTCTGAAAAAATTCACACTGATTTTATAATTAAAAATATGATTTGTAAGCACGACACGATAATGGGATCGTATTTTAAATCATAAAATCAGTGTGAATTTGTTCAGATTTTTAAAAATGTCGTTCTCGAAATTGGTTTTCCGTTTTTTTTTTAAATTTCACCAGTGGCTAAAAAAATCTGAAAAAAATTCCGAGACCCTTGTGGGTCGGTTGCAAGATCCTACTAACAAATTATCAAAATGAGAGGTGAGGTACATTGGTTGCAATTTGATGTGGAATGCCCCATAGATATTAGATTGGTCGTTAAATTGCTTTTTTGCAATTTCAATGTTAGATTGTCGTAGATCGGTTTTAAATATATAAAAAAAAAAATTTTTAATCTCTTTCAGATTTTTATTTTGAGCGAAGAAAATTACGGGCCAGCAGGGTCACTAAGGGCTCAGAATGAAAATTTTTGAAAATTAGAGATTTAAAAAAAATATATTTCAAGCTGATCTACGACCATCCAACATTGAAATTCCAAAAAAAGCCATCTAACGACCACCCTTGTATACATAGTAAAACGAAAGTAATTTTCAGACGAACGGTAAAATCGCTAACCCACGTACGCAAAATCGTAAGAGTTGAGAAAGAATATCCTGTATCAACATTTCAGTATGCGTTGTCGATTAGCATTTTAATCGTTCATAGGACGAAACAATGGCAGTCGTGATAAACTGAATGCTGCAAACAGAATTATCTCATATTCCTTATCTTATGTACAGACGAATCCTGTTGACAACTTGGCGACTGAGATGGAGGCGTTAACCCGGATCGTCAACCAGGACGAAATGTGAGTACGCACACAAATCGCTTTGGAAATCCCAAATCAGCGTTTGTTGGTAACCGTTCAACAATCATGTCATCAAATATTCACATCGGAATCTAATAAATTGTAGGAGATGCATTTTTTTTTAAACAAAAAAAAATATTTCCTAAACAACACTTCCGACAATTTGTTACATACCAATTTCAATTTTTCTAACACGCCGATTGAAGCATTCCGAACAATCTGTCGTTTCAGATTGTAGATACGACTTTTGTTTCCATAAATAAAAAAATGTTAAGGCCTCTATGCAGAGTCCCCCTTCCTCAATAACACTTGACCCGACAAGTTCGCATTATTTTCTACACCCCATCTGTACAAAGAATATTTTATTCATTGCAGGATGGATGAAAGTACAACGCGTCAACTTGGTGTTGCCTCGGACAGCGCGGAGATCCCAAAAACTCCGAATCGTAAGAACTTGTGTGATGCATGCGGTGCGCTTTTTTATTCACCATTTCAATATTGGCGTTCCAAACATACAGTGGAGCCTTACACATAGCTTACACAGACAATGCTGGGGAAGGTTGTAAGTTTTCCATTCGGTATTGCGAAAGAGTAAGGGGTATAGCAAGCCCTGCTCGCGGATGGGTACTTTATGCAATTTGCATATTTAGATTGTTTTTTTAATAAAAAGAATACACTTATTTTGTTACCAACTTTAGTAAATCTTCGGCCAAATGAGTAGATTCAGTAAAAGAATCGTCAGAATGCAGTCGTGTAGGGTTGTGGACTCTAAAAAAAACATTGTACAGTCGCATGATTTGATTTAGAATTTACTTTTCAAGTCCAGAACTCTAGGCGGGCCCGATCTGGTGATTTTTTATGGAATCTTACGGAAAAGTGGTCTGTCTGGAGAAAACAATTTTAAAAAAATTGTTTCATGGAAAATAGAGTTTACAGGGCCGTCAAAATTATGATGCAAATGTTATTAAAAAGAAGATCGAAAACTACAACTTTTACTTTCAATTTTTTTTTTACAAATACTTCAGAGAAAGTTAAAAAGAAATCGGGTGAAGTCGTATACGACCTTATATGGTTTTTTTTTTAATTGTCCACGCGGACCAGCGTAGATGATTGTAGTGGACTGCAATAGGTTACTCTCAATTGTGTTGTTCTGCTTTTGCAGCTACCCCGAACGAGAATAAGAAGAGAAAAAAAAATTGGCGATGGTGGGACAAAAAAAAGTCCAAGGAACAAAAAGAAAAAAAGTCCGCACCTGGGTCGGATACTGCGCAACTCCACAAGGTGGCCAGATCCACCCCGAACCAGCGGGACAAGCGAGTCTCTCGGAATCCGCGGTTCCGAAAGACTCGCACTGACGGTCCGCCGAAGCAGACGTCTTCGGACCCGCGGACGACGGAGGAACGCGCATTAGCGGTAGTGGTGAACACGATACTCAATCGAATGTAATAAAAATTGATGCAGTGAAAATAAAAACAATACAAAAAAGACTAATAATAATAATGATGATATTCCTGATAATAATAAGAATAACTATAATATTACATTATTTAAAATTTACATATTACATATTTACATATAAAATTTACATATTTTCAACAAAACCCTCTCGTAGATTAATGATTTGCACACCCGCATCTCATTTATTAGACGGCATTGCCGTCTTACGGGCTTCTCATCGGAATCAAAGGATTGAAAGGGTAAACATAACATCTACACACTACAGTCTCCTTACATCGTGCATTCAGAGAAGAAATTCTTACTCACTATTTTTTTTCGTTTGGTAAAAGATTCGATGTAATTGCTGAAATTATTCTGTAATTGGGATAATCCTGATGAAATTGACTATCAGGATTACGACTAAAGAAATCTGCGACAATGTTGTCACTGCCTTTACAATGTATCGTTTTGAAGTCATACTGTTGGAGTAACAAACTCCATCTTATCAAACGCGCATTTTGATAAATTGTAGTTTTCAAGAAAGTTAAAGCCTTGTTATCTGTTATGATTTCAAATTAATTTTCAATCAAATATATTCTAAATTTTGTAATCGAATAGACAATAGCTAGGAGCTCTTTCTGTTGTACTGTATTGAACTTCAACGTCTGACAAACATCGACTAACTAATACAATTATATATTGATTTCCTTCGTAACTTGTTTGATATAATATACCAGCAATTCCCTTATCACTTGCGTCTGTTTGAAGCTTGAATTTCAAATTTGGTATGAAGTGATTTAATGTTACAGTTTTTATAAAGCTTTCTTTTAAAATAGTAAATGCTTTTGTCTGATCATCTGTCCAATTCCATGCTGTTTCATTTTTTAGCAAAACTATAAATAGCTGCATCAAATTGGCGTATTTAACTGAAAACTGACGGTAATAATTGCACATTCCAAGAAATTGTTGTAGCTGACGTTTGTTCTTTGGCTCGGCAAAGTCTTAAATAATTTTAACTTTCTCGGGGCACGGACAAACCCCCTCTTTTGATATAATCAAGCCTAAAAATAGTATTGATTTGGTGAAGAACAGCGATTTACTAAGCCTGAGTGTAAAATTATGAAGTTTTAATCGAGCGAAAATTAAGTCCAAATGTTCTAAGTGCTGTTCGAAACTACTAGATGTTACTAAAAGATCGTCAACGTACGTTGTTAGAAAACTTGAAAATTCATTCGAAAAGACTAAATTTAATGCTCTAATAAAACCGCTACCTGCCGTTTTTAACCCAAATGGTATCCTACGAAATTGGTCTCGATTCTACATCTAGTGGAACTTGTCAATACCCATGCGTCAGATCTACACTGTAAAAATATTCAACTCCATTATAAGTTTGTAAAATTTCATTAATCAGTGGTGGTGACTCATTGTCTGCTTCTATAACCTCATTTAAGTAACGTGCCTCCAAACATACTCGAACCCTTCCATCTTTCTTTCTAACGATTCTAAGCGGGTTACAAAATGGACCAATTGAACGCTCAATAATTCCTGCATTCAGCATTTCCTGAATCTCTGTATTTACTGCCTCTCTTAATGCTATTGGAACTGGATATGAGCGACGAATAAATGGCCTGTCGTTAATTAAATTCAGCTTGTGCTCGTATATTGTGGTACAACCTGGTTTCTGAGAAAACAGCTCCTTGTGATATAACAATAACTTCAAAATTGAATCTCGTCGCATCTCATCTAGTGCCATAAGATTAGACGCGATCATTCACAACTCGTCAGAAAATTATGGTCGGCTTGATTTTCATTTGAGGTCTTAATGACTCGAGATTCTAGGATCTCAAACTGTGATCTCAGCAACACCTTCTGCTGGCTAAACAACCCCCCTGAGTTTGGTACCACACATAATTCATCATCAGTCAACTGTTCATCAGTAAATTCATCATTGGCTGGGTTTTGGTTACACGTCTCATAACTATAGTTATTAAAGAAATGCGCTAAACAAAATTCATCATTACTGTCTTCAACTACTTCGATACTATTATTTGCGTTGTTAGTTATATCATCCTCTTCTACAGGCATGATATTACAATTTACATCATTTATCAATTCCATACTATTTCCTACACAATTATTTTCATTACTAACACCCTCTTCAATAGGCATAACATTTTCATCTGTATTATTTATTAATTCAAAATCATTAACTGGCACGAAATCATTTTTATCAATATCACCCTCTTCAATAGGCATGACATTTTCATTAACATTATTAATCCTCTCAATATTATTAACTGGCATTACATAATTTATCAATTCAACATTATTAATTGGCACGAAATCATTTTTATCAATATTACCCTCTTCTTTGGGCATGACATTTTCATCGGCATTATTCACATCATAATTAATACCCTTTTGATGAGGCATATTAATTCCAAACATAACCATGTTATTCTCTATTTGCTTTTCCCTCGAATTTTCAATACGTTC
Source organism: Neodiprion pinetum (assembly GCF_021155775.2). Taxonomy (NCBI): domain Eukaryota; kingdom Metazoa; phylum Arthropoda; class Insecta; order Hymenoptera; family Diprionidae; genus Neodiprion; species Neodiprion pinetum. The sequence continues at coordinate 10,747,951 of NC_060235.2, forward strand.
TAGTTCACTCTGATTTGATATTGGAAAGTGAATTTCTTTATTTCCCTGTTCTGTCCTCTCAGAATATACATTTAAACTTTGATTTATCATGTGATAATTATGGTGACCATTTAGATCCCTCCTACCAGTATTACCTGCATGCATATTTTCAATATACGAAATACTATCCTCATTAGCCGAAACCGATTCATCTGAACAGCCGCGACTGTACGACACTAATTGATTATCTACTTGTGATCCATCGATCTTTATTGTTTTATTATTGTAATCACGAACCATGCTATTTCTCATCAACCAATCGTCCCCAAATATAATCGATGCACACAACCTAGGTACGACCAAAAAAACGCAAGTCATTTTCCTACGCTCAATAAACATGTCCACAAGAATTTGTTTTTTAATTGTAAAATTTGATTTTCCGAAAGCTGGTATCACACGCAGATCAGAAACAGGCATCTCTGGTAAAGGTGACTTTTGAGACAATTGTTGATAAAATCTTTCAGAGATACAGGTCAGCTGACTACCAGAATCTATTAAGGCTTTTACGGTCAAATCACTGATTGCTACTAATGAACGTGGACATTTTACATTATTATTATCAATATCTTTGGTTTGTGTCTGATCTAACTCTCCTGCAAGGTCCTGTAGTAAACTGTTAAAATCCTAGTACGATGCCGGACCTGGTCTCATCGCACCCATCCTTAGTTTGAATGTTGATTTTGATATTGCATTTGTGACGGATTCTGCACATGATAATTATGCTGATATTGATCATGATATGTTGGCGGAGGAAATTTGGTGTTAGGCAATACAAAACTTGGTTGACTAACATTATTACCGTCGTCATTTTCAGTTAAATAGCTTTTAGAATAAGGCGATTGCCTATAACTTCTTTGCTAATGGTGACTATGAATGACTCTATTATATCTACTATTCGATTCTCTTTCCGTCAAATGCATACCCGCAACTTGCCCATTATTTGCCGATTTATGATAAAGATTATACGAACTGTTTCGGTCATTTTCTTTCTCATCATAAGAAATATCCAAGTTCGCTAACGCTTGTAAAATTGAGTTTGTGTCAGAAAAATTAATTGTGGCTAAAATTTATCGAATTCTTCTGGGAAATTGTTGTACTATCGCAAAATTGATCTCATAACAGGATAATCTTGGCTCAAAATATTTAGCTTCGCGATTTTGTTGACTAAAATAATTTCTCAAACTGCCCTCTTGTGATCTATATCGACGTACAGACCATCTACTTTTTACCTGAACCTGATATTGTACGGAGTAAAATTCTTCCCTGAACAGCCTTTTAAAATTTTCGTAAGTATGACAAATATCTTTGTTCATATCAAACCAGATTTTTGCTCTACCTATTAATTTACTATTAATAATTCTCAATCGTTGTCCATCACTTATACTACTAACGTTAAAATAATTTTCCAATTCAGATAAAAATTCCAATGGATTTTGACTATCTTCGTCACAAAATTTAGGAACCTTAATATCAAGTTGCATACACTGAAAATGATTAATCAATCCACCTATTACACTATTTGTTGTTTCTGCTGATTATTTACGCCTTGACGTAGTTCGTTTAATGCTCGATTTTGCGCATCCTTTTCTTTCTGCAATACTTCAAGTTGTTTTTCCAATTCCTTACGCGATCGATTGTCATCTTGTTGTCTTGCTAAGTCCTTCCTAATCCTATTCAGCTCATCTCTCTCCAACCGCACTTGTCTCAATTCCTCATCTATCTCTGACCCGTGGTCCTTTTGTTTTGATTTCGACTTGTTGACTGGCGATGGAATAACGGTTAAAGACGACCTATGTTGTATTGCTTTTGACCTAGTGTGAACAGGACTGTGTTGAACGCTTGCCATATAAATATCTTACATATACATTCAAAATTAACCATTCACAGACAACTCACATACAAAGAAAGCTATGAGACTCACTTCGTGCCTTACGTTGGGCGCCATTTTGTGACACTTTATCCTACCAGAATTGTGCAAGCAAATGAATAAACAAATTCAAGGTAAAATAATCGATAAAATTGTATAGATAAAATGGTGTAGATACATGGACCCAAATAAATAGATTAAAATAAATAGTGGAAATAAAAGTGGGCACATAAAAAAGATCAGAAGTTATCCATTCACACACTTTACAAATACGCCTCCGATACACAATATATAAAATTCCACTGGTTCCTTGTCTTTTTTCGTCGAATACTGTTATAACCGATTAATCACTTTCCAATCCAGATATTCTTCTTTCCCTCCCTCTCGTTCGATGGATGCTTGTAATTCTTGTCTTCACCTTTTGGTTTTGTAGTTTCCACACGTTGTGTTAGGAAATGAGAGCAGCCTGGATCGTAACGGTATCGAAGATTTGGTGAATTATGTACTGTATGATATATGTGGAACTTTGCAAATTTTGAAATTGATTATATTTTCGACTTCTGCGGAATATTCTGATCTAAGGTCTGTACTGGTTGGCGTCTTTCCGCAGAGTCTTCTTCGCTGATATCTTCCGGATTTGTTGCCGGTTCCACCAGACTGGTCAAATTTCACTCTCGTTCCGTCCGGTCAAATCCGAAACATATTGCCACCCATATTCATATGCTCGTAGTGTCACACATCGCGAAGACGAGTTATCAGTAGAGTAAAACTAATCTGTCTCACGACGGTTTCAACCCAGCTCACGTTCTCTATTGGTGGGTGAACAATCCAACGCTTGGCGAATTCTGCTTCGCAATGATAGGAAGAGCCGACATCGGAGGATCAAAAAGCGACGACGCTATGAACGCCTGGCCGCTACAAGTCAGTTATCCCTGCGGTAACTGCCTGACACCTTTTGCTGGAATCTCTTCAAGCCAAAATGATCGATAGGCCTTCTTTTCGCAGTTTCTATGCGTACTGAACGTCGAAATCAAGCCAGCTTTTGCCTTTTTGCTCTACGCGAGGTATCTGTCCTCGCTGAGTTGGCCTTGGGATACCTACGTTGATCTTTGACAGATGTACCGCCCAGTCAAACTCTCCACCTGGCAGAGTCCTCGAATCGGATTACGCTGGAGCATGATCGACGATTGGCTGAAGCCTCACGCCACTCTTACACGCTTGGCTTCAGAACACCTTGACAGTCAGGACGAAAGTTTTCGACGCACGCGCTCCGCCTAACCTAGTAAGCAAAGAAACGATGAAAGTATTGGCATTTCACCGGCGATGTTCCCACCTCACACTTATGCTACACACCTCTCATGTCTCCTCACAGTGCTAGAATTGAGTCAAGATCAACAGGGTCTTCTTTCCCCGTTCATTCTTCCAAGCCCATTCCCTCAGAAGTGATTTTGCTAGAAAGTAGATAGGGATAGTGGGAATCTCGGTAATCTATTTATTTCCCTCACTGATTAGATGACGATTCATTTGCCTATCACCTGCGCACAGTTGCCTAAGCAACCGACATACTATTCCGGGAAGTACGTTGCCTGGGTGAACACAACAATCAAATTGTTCAAGATGAAATATAAAAAAAAAAGGGTTCGACAAGATCGATCGGCTTGACGTTCATTTCGTCAGTCATGGTATGGCCTTTGTCCGAAGGGCAAAGGAGCGTACTTGATAGGTTATCTTCCTTGCGGAAGAGCCAACCTCGTCGGATGTCCATAAAGTGAAATAAATCAAAATAAATGACAGTCAAGTATCAGAGTAATTTGTCTCACTCTATTTACTCGCTATACCCAATTGAGGTACGGTCGAGCTATCAAACATCGAATTCAAAATATTTTCTGAATTAAAATGAAATAACATTCAATGTCACGTAGTCTAATAGTTAATAGAATAAATAGTCAAGAGCGAAGTCAGTGAAATCAACCTTGAAAGGTTGCAACTTTGTATAAGGGAGTGCTAACCATTTTGCCAAGGTGTCTGCTAAACCCTGAAAAATTAGCCGAACGGAGTCCTGAGTTGTTTAAGGGGAAAAGCGGAACGTTACAATCATCTTTTCGGTGATGTTTCCGGGAAAAACCACGTGGAGGTGTCCGCCCCAATGCGTTCATCGTTAAGCACTGGCTTCGCTGCCGTAGCACAGCAGAACGCCAAGAGGTTCACATCTGGCCAGACGACTCGCACTTATCTGTTTCGTTAGACGTACGGCCGATGCCGGTGGTGGGAATCACTTTCACGGACCCTCGTTGCGGCACGCCTCTGTCCCATCTCCAGTACGTCCCGAGTGACAGATGAGGCCAAGGATCCTCACTTCAGTTGTCTGCAGGCAACTCGAACCCTTTGTGCGTTCGAATACATTGAAATCCGTATATAGATAAATGAAAAAATAAATGAATAATTAAAATGTACTTATGTTCCGTTCAAGCCAGAGGCACCCACAGTCGACGAGCAGGAGTTTCACCCACGCCGAACGATTTCAGTCGACGGGCAAGTGCTCCATATCTCAAGGGGCCTAGAGGCCGCACAAGGGCTGGCACTTGCGTTGAACGACTACTCTCAGGTGTCCATAAAGGCACCTATAATCTCGATGGAACTCCGAAGAGCTATCATCGAGATCGTCAAAAAGTCTGCCTGCCTATTGCCGAGCCTTGTCACAAAACATACTTTGTCGACCGGTAGCGCACCTCTGGAGCCGACCACGGTGAGGATCACTCTCGCTTTGCGGGCGTTGAGTTGTTCCTTAAGTACACCCAATAGTGGGGTGTACTTCCGCACCTTCTCTGTAGCAGCCTCGGAGAGAGAAGATCTGTTCTCGTACCGGACAGTGACATCCAGTACAAGAACCCCTTCTTCATTCGAATTGACAACGAGGTCGGGTTTGAACCTCTCGTCTTGGACCACTACTTGAGGCTCGTCCAGCACTTCGCGCTGTTTAGCGACACGAGTCCTCAGAAGGTGCTTGATCTCATCGTGGCGCTTTATTCTTTCGGCCTTGGTATATATGCACTGGCCAAGAATGTGCCCCAGAGTTTCGTCAGGCCCCTAGCATAGCCTGCACGAGGCGTTCACTCCGTCGTCCATTAGCTTCATTAAGGCTCTTGTTAGGACGGTGTTCGTCCGCAACTTGATGCCATCAATCACCCTGGACGATTTCATGAGATCGCCTCGTCTCAGCTACTCGTTAGCGATGGGCTGAGCTGCCACGTCATCGACTCCCTGACCTTGCCAGACCTGTTTGGCCCAGTTAATTCGATATCTCTGCTTGAGCCGGACTTTATACTGGTCCAGCTCTTGCAGAGACAGACGCGAAGAGAGTCTCAGTGCTCCGGCGTATGTCTCAAGCTGCCGTTCTATTCTCTCCGATCTGAGGGCTCCGTTCGCAACTGAATCTCTTGACGCTCACGCCTTGATGGCATTGCGCAGGGCAGCGATGTAAGTCATTTTTTTTAGTTCTTGTTCCTGTTTCATCTCTCGTAGCAATTCGATTTTCACCTTGCCACCCTGCGACTTGATAGTCGTGCCGCAGCCCCTATACATACTGGCCACATAGGAGGCAACTGACGGTGGGATACCCTTTCTCTCCAGGCCTTGCACAACGGAGGAGTGAGGAACAGTGTCGAAGGCTTTCGACTTATCCAGTACGGATATCACACCACCCCTAGTTTTAGCGTTTGATATGGCTGCCTGCAAAAGTTGTATATTTGCGTAACAGCCATTCTCCTCTCTATAACCCTTCTGCCGGTAGTTCAAAGTGAGGACACCTCTCAGCCTTTGGTCAAGCAGGGTAGAGAATAATCTGCTGATCATAGAACTGATGGTAAGTGGCCTCCAGTCTTGACGTCTGAGGTGTCCTTACCGACTTTCGGGATAAGAGTCGTTCTGTTCAACCTTCACACCTTAGGATAGTGTCGGGCGTGGAGTAGAACGTCAAATAACCCGGAGAGGGCAACGTATGGTTGCTTGCCTTGAAGGTCCGCACGTGTCACTCGGTCCGGTCCGGCAGCCGACCCGCTGCTGAACCTGGCCACCTTCCTCTCCACTTCCAGGGCGGTCACCGGGACAAGTATGTGTTTAATAGGCACGAGCTCTTTCACCCCGGGATGCAGAGTCGTGCCTGGTCCCGGTTCACCCCAAAGTTGCTCGTGAAGCTTTCGCGTCGGCTCCAACGCGAGGCTTTCGCTAGGCTTTAATATGTAGAGGTCGTTCGCCATCACAGCTTCAGCCAGGTGCTTTGGATACTTGTCGTATAAGTCTTGGCACCTAGCACAATCGAATTTCCTTCGCCAAGTTTGATTTGGTGGCCGGCTCCTCGCTGGACCGTGATTACATGTATAGCACGGCCTTCTACGCGTTCTTGCAGCATACCCCTCTCGGGCGTCGTAGCCAGGATTGACCTAGCTCACCAGCTTATCGTACACGGCGTCAATACAATGCTCGTGAAAGTTGTTTGATCGAGCAGCCGCAGTAGAGAGCTAGTCTACTCAGACAACTCGCCGGCTTCACCATCCTGCTTACGAGCCTCTCGAATGAGAGGTGCATTCCCCGGGCCCATCACAGGTGGATCCGGCTTCGGAGGCTCGCTCGTCGCATGCGCGGCCGGGACAATGGTTATGTCCTGAGCGTCACCCTGGTCCGGTAGGGCAGGACGGACAATTTCCTGCTGCTCCTTGCCATTGGCTAGCTCCTCCAGGCCATCGGCTAGCTCCTCCGCGGCTCGCGCTATTCGCTCCATCCTTGTGCGGATACGCCGGGGTGCTTCCGAGATTTGTCTATTTGTACTAACAGGGAAGAACTCCGTGAGCTTTATGTTGTTGAGACGCTTTTCGATGAAGCTTTTCGTTTGAGCTCTTCGTCCGACCAGACTGTGGCTTAGCGGCTACCAGGAGCGCTCGGTTTCTCTGCGGTTGCGCCTTGCTTGTCGTTTCTCAGGGCTAGGTGTTCGTGACATTCGTGAACAGACAGCCCTCTTTGCGAAGTGAATAACAGGTTGCAGAGGACGCAAGGGTACGGTAGTGCTTTGTTCACCTGCTTCAGTGCACAGATAGTAATATGTACATGCCATGCATGGACTTTGTTGAAGGTTCGTTGACAACCTTTGCACTGACAGAGAATGCAGATGGTAGGATGCTCTTCTCTGACGTGTTTGTTCAGTTGCTTGCTATTGGTGCAGATCATATTCTGCCTTAGCTTAGCAGTTCGGACAGCGTTGTACCCTGTTCAACACCGCGACCAGAACGAAGCGTTCAATAGCACGGAAGAGATTAATGTCGTCAGCCTCTGTGTTCCGGCCAGCAACAGAGGGACGACATGGTCTCGTGGACGAACCAGGTTGATCACTCAGGGCAGCATCACTCCCCGCCACTACACTCGCACCTTTAACAATTAACTCTGCCGCCAGACCCGAGGAACTATTGCGGCAGCATCTAAGCCGGGACACTCACGGTAGTACCTCACCGAGCGCAATGGTTGTCTCGCCAACCACCGTTCCTTATAATTAGATGACGAGGCATTTGACTTTTTTTTTTTTTTAATTAGAAGAAGGAAGTAAAGAGGGGACCTTTATTTTCCTTCACTCTCTCCTTCGTCCTTCCCATCGTTACATCCAATTAGTCAGGTAACAATATTTATTCAGTAAATTCACATGAACAGGTGCAATATGCTCGATCACTAACAACAGAATTAAGACTTAACCTATAATCAGCCGGTTTTCACTTGTTGGCCCAGTCGCTGTGGTGCTGTTAAAGAACTGGAACCCCGAGATTCCGCCAGCCAGTACTCTTGATGATATTACGCAAAGGTCGCTTCTCTTCACTGCTTTCAGGTCAAAAAGGCAATGGCGCACTTAGGGCCCCATATTCCTCTCCATGTAAGGGTGGCTGATGTAAAGGCAACTTTTCTTACTCCTTCAGTTCTTATAATCGGATCAGTAATTGGGAGATTGTCCCTGTAATATTTCGCTTTGACATCATGCGCCTGATCCAGGTTGGTCTGTTCGCCAACAATATGGGCGTCGATTATAGTTGCTTTCCCGTTCTTAGAAGCAACTATTTCATGCTTCCGCAGTCCCTTGCTGATCATATATTTAGGCTCTAGCCTAACAGCATAATCTTTTTGCGATAAGTTCCGCGCGATGTAATGCACAAATCCGTTACGGGTCTTTACTCTCATGCCGTGGGTTCTGTGGCACACTTGCAGAACGTGGTTCGTGGTCTCTGTGTAGCCACATCCCACTCTGCAGCTTTTGTCCCTGCGCCTCCCCCGGATAGTTCTCGACCGGGTCGGCACTGCGTTTATTCGTAACCGAATGAGGTTGACATAGTCGCGGCCGCTTAAAAATGCTGTTTCATCGCCTATCCACGTGTGTTGTCCACGTGTTCCTTTAGAGCTGCTCCGTCCACTGCTTTATACAATCGTGATGCCCAGTAGTTTTCGAGGACCTTCTTACTTGTTAGGACCCTACTGTCGAATTCAAGTCACCTTCTGACTTGCGCTATCTCTTGATTCAAGAATGTGGAACGTGCATTACCACCATTGGGTAGCTGCGTTAGCGTGCGCATCCGCAACCATCGCCCTATGGTTCTTGCTGATGAAATACTTAGTCCCCCATTCGATATGCACGCATGAAAGTAACCATTAGGCATATCACTTGGAAGGCTGACCCATTTCCTGATGGCGCCCCGTGTAATACGATCGACTTTCCGTAGTAGTCCGATTCTTATATTACCCAATGCCATGAGGTGGTTTATTTTAGGCATGATGTACACCCGAAGTGCAAGGAGTCTGCTGGGATTTTAGTGGGGGATTAGTCAATTTGGACAGATGTTCGGCAATGACTGCGGTTGGGTTAACCATCGCTCTTCCTTCTAAGGTAAATGGAATTCTAAGGTATACGAATTGGTCAGTACGTTGCAGTGCAGGTACCTTGTGTCTTCCGATCTTGAAGATAACCTTTGGATCGATAGCGATCCTCTTCTCGTGCGGTACTGATCTTAACGCAACTGTTATACATGTCGCATCGCAGTCGAAGACGAAGTCCGGACGACGCACTCGACCTTTCTTTATGACGTTTAAAGAGGGTCAAATGTCGAAAATCGAGTAACCAGATGTCGTCAGGATGTTTAAGAAATACTTAGCCTGTTGGGGGTGCGTGGTGCATGTACCACGAGTGGGTTGTATCACGTAGAGGCCTAAGACAAAAAGAATAAAGAAGGGCGAAGAGGTCTCAGGCTTTTGGGGAATGCATTTGGGGGCACTCTCTCTCGGGTCATCGAGTCAGAAAGAGCATATTTTTGAAAAGGCTCTGCGCGATACACTCGGCTAGCACCAACATCGAGAGATCTCTTTATAACGTTTATTCTGCATCTTTTAATCTATGTATCAAATCATCTAATAAATTCTGTACGCTGTGTCCCTGCGGCCGTCAGCGAGATATTTATTATGTCTTGAGAGCACACTCTTGCTCTCTCTTTTTTATTTTTAACACACATTATTTGTGTGTTTCTGACATACATTTATTATCATTCACTTGGAGTCCACATGTGCTCAAAAATGTAACGGCATTGTCAAGGTTATGTTGCAGCTCGTGTCTTATAGATGCAAGCTGAATTATATCATCGGCAAAAGCCATCGAGTTCAAGTACGTTTCCTCAATATCCGTCCCGATGTCTTGTAAGAGTCGTTGCAATAGGCGATCGATAACGAAGTTAAATAGCAGGGGAGGCAATGGTTCTCCTTGTTTCGCTCCACAAGTCGGATTTATCGGCTCAGATTGATAATCGTCATATTTTAGGCGCGTAGTACTCGCTTCATACACCGACCGAAAATATCTGATCATGGGGGTCGGAACTCCTTTGATCTTGAGTTTTTGGTACACGGTTGGATGAGTTGCCGAGTCGGACGCCGTCGCTTTGTCTATCGATGCCATATATAGTGGTCTTGCGTATTTGTGATGATATCGCAACGTGAAATCAAGTAGAAATTTTCTTTCTGTGCATCCGTTTTGAGTTCGGAAAGCACGCTACCTTGGGTCTAGGGCTACCGCCTCCGCGACGCGCGCTGCGAGAACTTTATGGGAGGATCGAACCAGTATCGATAAGACCGTGATGGGCCTGTACTTACCGGGTGCTGTTGCTTCAGCCTTCTTAGGTATGAGCGTCGTTGCCCATTCTAACAAATACTCGGGGAGCTCATCGCAAAGCATAAAAAGATTGAACACCCGTAGTAAGACCTCAGTTGGTATTTCTTTATAGCGCCTCAGATCAAGACCATCTGGACCAAGCGCAGTGTTCCCGTCGAATTTTACACGTTTGATTTCATCAGAACAAATGGGTCTCCAAATATCAATCTTGACTATCCCGAAGTCTTCATCACCCGGGAACTCGTCTATCTTCCTTGTCATGAGCGCATGTCAAAATAGCTCCAAGACTTTGGGTGTAGGTGGTTCCACTACGTTTCCTTCTAGGATAGCGCCCACGCATTTGCCTCGATTGTTTCTCTAACTCTTTTGCGTTTTTGCGTAAGCACTCTTTTGCGCTTGGCGCTATGACTGTTGTTCAGAGGCTGTCTTAAGGCGCACTCTTATAACTTGACTTCGGTTAGGGACCGACAGGATGCTCCGTAGGAAGTTTGAAAGCTCTGGACAGAGTCTGTCATCGGTCGAGACACCAGCCTTAGCGCACAGTCGATTCAGAGTTGCTGATCGAAATTCATGCGAGTTATAAATCGGTAGACCATGCAAAAAGTTGGTTAATGCGCATTTGTGGTCACAGTAGGTTGTATCAAGATGATCACCACCGCTGTTCCCATGTTTGTCGCTTTTCGTGATATCCACCTGAATTTCAGCCAAAGTCTGCTTGTATGCTGGTTGTTTCCTCCTACTCTTGACGGAGTCAAGACTTTTATCTGGAAAGGCTTTGACAAGCTCTTGATTGATGAATCAAACTTCAGCAAGTTGAAGTTCGATCTCCTTTCGAGCCAGTGAGGAATCATCTTCTTTGTTTCAGACAAAGTACCTTTGCTTGGGTGCCCGTTCATCATTCCTGTTGGGGTGGGCTGTTCTATCATGGACGCCCCTTCCAATCGTGGTAGTAAAGGACCTACGGCAGCCAGAAAACAGGCAAGAAAAATCGTATCTTTCATCCCTTAACGTCCTCATCCCATAATGTTTATCATCCCTATTCTGCAGAATATGTTTGACTCTTCACTGCAAACAGGGGTTTTTCCATCTGGCTGTAAAAAAGCTCTAGTGCGACCTATCCCTAAGATAAGTATGCCTAAAGTACTGCAAGACTTTAGACCTATTAGTATTTTAAATGCCACTTCGAAAATAATCGAGACTGTTGCCTACAAACATATGTCGGAATTTATCGCTCAACGTGACTTGCTTGATGCGCTTCAATCTGGCTTTCAAAAGTTTCACAGCACTCATTCTGCAGTCATAAAAATAGTTGATGATGTAAGAGTTGCCATTGACCGTCAGCAAGTCACATTATTGGGTGCGATTGATTTCTCGCGTGCATTCGATTTGGTAAATATTCAGTTACTTTGTGACAAACTGTATAACATGAGATTTTCTGCGTCGGCTTGTAGTTGGTTTCGCTCATATCTGGCGGGTCGGACTCAGGTAGTGGTGTCCCCCTCAGGCGAGTGTTCTCAACCCCTAGGTAGAAGTGCGGGTGTGCCGCAAGGTTCCATCTTGGGTCCACTACTCTTTTCGTTATTCATAATCGACATCGGCTCTGTACTGAAGCATTGTTCGTACCATCTATACGCTGACGATTTCTGCAGTTATCTTCATGGTTCTTTCAACGACATTCCGGATATCATTCGACGCCATTATGAGGACTCGAATAATGTTGCTAACTGGGCGCGATCCAATTCACTTCTCATTAATACTGCCAAAACCGGTGCAATTTGGTTTGGTTCGGGCAGCTTTATCAAAAGGCTCTCCTCAGTCGTTGCACCTGACATCCTGCTTAGCAACATCGTTGTACACGTCAGCGAGACGCTGAAGATTTTAGGTGTTACACTTGACTCAGCGTTAACTTTTCAAGCTAAATGCGGCGTAATTAGAAGAAAATGTACGGCTGCTCTTTATCGTCTTCGTCGATGCGGGCATTCCCTAACACTTTCATGTAAACTTACTCTGGTTGAAGCACTCATAATGCCCTATTTTGATTATTGTGCAGGACTATATGTTTCGATTTCAGGTGAGCTTGTAACGAAGCTCGGTAGAAGCATGAATGCTGCCATACGGTTTGTGACGGGTGTCCATAAAAGCAGCCACATTTCTCCCGCATACATACTGCTGAACCTGTTACCATACGCTTATAGGATTGAGTACCTAGCTATGTCCTTCCTGGCATCCGTCTTGCGTACTGGCCAACCTTCGTATCTCGCAAATAGATGCAGGTTTAGGGCCCCGGATCGTCCTGAAACGAACGCGCGACGGATCTTGATCTTGTAATTTCTAAGGCAAGTCTGAATCATTTGCGTGATTCGCTTTTTGTCTCGTGTGCCGAAAAGTGAAACAAGCTCCCGGTTTGCGTTAGGAACATGTACGAACGCCCTTGCTTGAGGCAGCATCTGTTTGCCCATTTGTTCAATAAATTGAGGTGTGATGAAGGGTTGTAAGTAACACCATTGGTGTGTAGCCTAGGCTAGTTATTAGTCACTTATTTTGTTTGCGCCCTTCTTTGTTATTTTTTTTCTTATTGTATTAATACTTGTTTTGTTTTCTTTTTGTATATTGTATTAGTTTAAATACTGATAAGATTATTATAATATTAAGCTTTGTATAATGCGATATAATGCGAGTAGATTTTATCTACTACCATATGTAAATAATCACTTTGATACGTATATTTTGCATAATGCTCAGGCTATACGGGAACTCTGGTCACTGACTTCTGGATCCTTAGCCTCTAATAAATCTAATCTAATCTAATCTAATCTAACGTGCTCAAAACGGGGTCACCATCATCCGCTTCAGCAACATCACTCTCCGTATCCAGGACAGTATGGTCAGTGGGCTTGCCGCCTCTCTCTTTCAGGTTCCGAGGCTTGTTTGGGCTGGATGATCACGGGCAGGGGCCAGCAACCCTAAGACTCCAATGAACCAGTGCTGCGTTTGCCATCCCCTCATTCAGGGAGAGCCCGACTCTCATCACGAAGAAGTGCAGTTGGTAGTTGGCCTTTAAGGCTAAAGACGTTTACCAAGGAGACCATATCTTGACAACATCAGCTGCAATTTCGGCGTAGTGACCCCACCGTTAGTCAATCGAATATTGATCTAAGTATTTCGGCGCATGAATGGCCAACCGGACTACTACCGTCCCCTGGTATGCGGCAAAAGGCCGTCACCGCTGCAAGTTCGCTAAATAAGGAAGGTCAAATAATAAAAGAAGGAAGTCAAAACGATTAGTAGAAAGAAAACGAAAAAAATACAAGATAGAACAAAATATAACATAATATGTCATCAAACAATAAAATGGAATAAAATAAATAGAACATGTACTCTGATTGGTATGTGTATAACCCTTAATGGACCTATGCCATTCGTTAATGCATTCTATTACCATGTACATCCATCAAGTTGTTGAAGATATTAATAGAGGCTTTAAGAGCTCTCATAGATATTCCAGTGATTTCCTAGTTGCTTATGCCAATGTCTTTCAGAGCACATAGAGTGGCCTGAGGGATAGCCCCGCGTGCACCGACCACGACGGGTGTCACCCTCCACCTAGGGATCCCCAATCTCTCGGCCAGCGATTGTGCGACTTCACCATATTTCTGTTCTTTTCTTGCCTTGGCATCTGCAAGATAGTTATCGTGATCGTATACGACAGTAGTATCGGCAACTATTCGATCCCCAGAGGCATCATTTGTTTTGACCAGTTCCGATCTACACTTTCCCTCTACGGTCGAAACCTCAGGTTCTCTAAACAGTCTATTGCCGTTCTTAACTATTTTTACAGATATTCTCTCAGAGGTGTCGTTATGCCTTTGCATCTATGGTGCAAAGGTCTCGACTGTTGCAGCGCAGCCCCTACAGCTGACGTCTGCCGTAGGATGCTCAAGAGCAAGATTGACTCTGGCACCGACGGTGTTGGTACTTAGTTGCAGGGCCGTAATAAGCTCTCCTGGCTTTGAAAGATAAGGTTTGCACAACCACTGATTACTCAGTGGGCTGTTGACAAATTCCTGGGCACCATGCCCTTGATGACCGATTTTTGAAGCGCAGCGCTGCTAAAACGAATTTTTATGTTTCATATCCGATTCCTCTACACTGAGTCTGGTTGGGGGCCAGGCAATACCCACGAAGCCACACAATTTATGTGCTTTCTTAACACTATGTTTGCTCTTTGCGGCCGAACGCAGGACGAGGTCTTCCGACTCTCTCAGGAAAACATAGTGCTTGAGTCTAGCGTGTAAAACGACGTATTCTAGTTTGATGAGTCCAAGGCCACCATCACGCCGACATGTGTAAAATAAACAGTGACTCAAAGAACTTTGCAAATGCAGCATTTTCTTGCCCTCTTGTCTGATTGACGAATCAAGCAGTCGAAGGGCCGCCCTGCCCATGCTGTTAATGATAATCTCGAATATGGAGTGTGGTATACCGTAGGTTGACAAGACTTTAAGCTTCTGGTTCACCTTACGGGGTAGGGTGTCAAGCTGGGTGACGGCTGCGACTAAATGGTGTGTTTCATCACCTTTTTCTATTCCTCTCCGTGAGCTTATACGAGCATCGAGATATTTAGTGCTATCTTCAACTTTCAGATATGAAATCTGATTCTCATTAATTTGGAGATTGGGGCTCGTGCATATGTAGGTTTTCGCTTTGTTATCAATCTCAAATATATGGTATTTCTGAGGAGCCAAGCTCCTACTAAGTGCTGCCAGGAAGTTACTGGTTTTATTAAGCAGTTCTTGGGCACTTGCCCTGCTCTGACCGAGAAGAGCGATATCATCGGCAAACGCGAAACAAGCTACGCGGCTGCCCAGAACTAGCATACCGTGCCCATTTGCCTCAAGCTAATGTAATAGTGGGTCAAGTACACAATTAAATATGGTTTGCGATAGCGGGTCCCCCTACTTGACACTCCTTCTTATGTGAATGCAAACTTGACTGCTTTCGCGGGCACGAATCTTAGTCCGCAGGGTGTCTATCTCCTTGAAAAACCTGAAAAACCTGGAAGTCCTGGAAATCTCAGGGAATTTTTTTCCTCCTGGATTATCCTCGAATTCTCAGGAAATTTTGGGGTCACACTGGGAATTTTTCTAAAAGTGCTAAAATTCATTTTTGCAAATTTAAAGCCAATATTATTTGGAAAAAAAATAGTCGAGTATATTTCGAAAAATGATAATAAATGCTGACAAATTCTGATGTATAAACAGAGAAATTTTCGCACAAGTTGTATTCAAATAAACGCGGCAGCGGCACTTGCTAACATGGCGTTCCGAGCGCATGCGTGTCCTAGATTTTCGGCCGAGGCGAGCTTGAATCTGTTTGACATGCGAGCAGCCAGACAACTAAACAGGCACGTGCTTGTGTCTGGCATGATTTCACGAATTTTTCGCAGGGTTTTCAATATCAGATTGTGAATCTTTCTACAAAGGACATATCGGTAGTCGATTAGTCATACCAAACTTGTGAATATAACGGCATATAACCGATATAACGGCAACTTCTGGACGTACCCCCATCATCTTGGACGTAGGTATCACCAGTGACAGGACGGACTTAGAGAAAGTGAACGGCGGTGAAGTAAACAAGTGAGAAAACAACAACAGCCTCATCGTGAAAGAAGAGAGGAAATACGACTCCCACAAGGTCATCACATTGGGAGAAATTCTCAGCTGTGAAGGAGTCTGGTGCGAAACTTCTTCGAATCAACTTCTAGGACGAGGAATACTGCACCAGCAAGACAGCAAGACCATATCACGCAGGGTGCTGAATGGCGGATTAGCTGAATGAAATTCGTTTAACAGCTCGAGAACAATTGAAACAAGACAAGTTCGTGGACGGAAAGGAATAGGATAGTGCACGAGCCCTACTAAAATATTAAGCTACATATCATGGTCAATGTATTATGGCTATGTATAATGTAATCCATTATACGATTGTTATTCTTTATAACTAAAAAAGTAAAAAAAAAAAATAGCCAAATGCCTCGGCATCTAATTAGTGACGCGCATGAATGGATTAACGAAATTCCCACTGTCTCCTTCTACTATCAAGCGAAACCACTACCAAGGGAACGGGCTTGAAAAAATTAGCGTGGAAAAAAGATGCAGTTGAGCTTGACTCTAGTCTGGCACTGTAAGGAGACATGAGAGGTGTAGCATAAGTGGGAGGTGGCAACATCGCCGGAGAAATACCACTACTTTCATCGTTTCTTTACTTACTCGGTTAGGCGGAGCGCGTGCGTTAAGGACATTCGTCCCGGCTGTCACGGTGTTCTAGAGCCAAGCGTGTAAGAGTGGCGTGAGGCTTCGGCCGATCGTCGATCATACTCCCGCGTGATCCGATTCGAGGACACTGCCAGGCGGGAGTTTGACTGGGGCGGTACATCTGTCAAAGACTAACGCAGGTGTCCCAAGGCCAGCTCAGCGAGAACAGAAACCTCGCGTAGAGCAAAAGGGCAAAAGCTGGCTCGATCTCGATGTTCAGTACGCATAGAGACTGCCAACGCACGGCCTATTGATCCTTTTGGCTTAAAGAGTTTTCAGCAAGAGGTGTCAAAAAAGTTATCACAGGGACAACTGACTTGTGGCGGCCAAGCGTTCATAGCGACGTCGTTTTTTGATCCTTCGATGTCGGTTCTTCCTATCATTGCGAAGCAGAATTCGCCAAGCGATGGATTGTTCACCCAACAATAGGGAACGTGAGCTGGGTTTAGAGCGTCGTGAGACAGGTTAGTTTGACCCTACTGATGACTCGTCGTTGCGATAGTAATATTGCTCAGAACAAGGGGAACCACAGGTTCGGACGTTTGGTTCACGCACTCGGTCGAGCGGCCGGTGGTGCGAAGTTACCATTCGTGGGATTACGCGTGAACGCCTCTATAGCCGTTTCCTCTCTGGTCAAAGGGGGTAACGATATTTCTAGGAGTCTCATGGGTCGAAAGGCTCAAAACAATGTGACTTTACTGGGTGGCCGGTCCACGGGCCGGTCGTCGCACAATCCCTGTTTGCCGGGCGGGGACTTCGGCCTTCGTAGGGATCTTCCCGCTCGTCGGTCTGGCCTCCTACGGTCGATCATGGGTCGTCCAGTTTGATGTCGAGATTCGGAATCGTCTGTAGACGACTTAGGTACCTAGCGGGGTGTTGTACTCTGTAGAGCAGTTATCACGCTGCGATCTGTCGAGACTCAGCCCTTGGCTTGCGGATTAGTCTTGTCGGTTAGACGAGGCCCCAATGTTTGTTTTTGCAGAGCTGGCTCGACGCCGGTCATGCGACGCATCGCTCGTCCTCCGTCGGACGAGTCGCGGGCGGCCCGGCGCGGCCGTGCTCTGCTCGCCGAGCGCGTGCGATGACAATGTGGATACAGGGACTTGGAAAAAAAAATTTTTTCGTACTCGTTGCCACTTTAGATATACGCAGCTCAAATCGCCGGTCAGCAAACACAAGGCCGACAAGCGACCTGAGGGACCCGTGGACGCTGAGTACACCGCGGGATTCGGGGACGGTAGGCCGACATTAAGACGGGACGGAACGTGGCCCTGGTTTTTTCGGTGACACGTCGGCCGTCGGTCGTCGTCCTCGATCCCCGAGAGACTTGGGAATTTTTGTTGTCCTAGGCGATGAAAAGGCAATGCGCCGCGTCCCGTGATAGTCGACGCTGGACCCGCGAACCGACCGGGCATGGCGGGACTTGTGAAAAATTTCGTCTGGGTTAACCAAAAGGCAATGCGTTGCGTCTCGGGGCCGATGGGACGACGGTGGACGGACAAACGCCCGAGCGTCGGCCCGATGCAGCGCCACGTGACTTGTGAAAATTTCGGTTCGAGTCAGGCGAAAGGCAATGCGCGGCGTCCCGGAGTCGATCCAGGCCGGAAGCATGACGAAACTTCGTCAAATGAGCCTCGGTAAATTTCGACTCACAGCGACCAAGTTCCCAGGATTGAAAATTTTTTGAATAGCCCGCGGAGGTTTTGCCCCGTAAGCCGACCGTGCTACTACCATATCTGCGCTGACGTCTTAGCGGGCAGGCTCCTACTAGTAGGAAAAGCAAGTAGTTCGGGCCGCCCTCCCGACTTCCGCCGGCTACGCCGTTGTGACGGGTTTTGAGTCCGCACTAAATATGTGGAAGGGAGAAACAATTAGAGACGGGGCGAGAAAGTCAAGACTGCGTGAATAGGTAAAACTTTGTGTATGTATTTTTGAGGAGTGTAAACGTATTGAGATCGGGGGGGGGAGTCGACTTAAAACTATAAAAGATCTGTACAAAGTGGTTGTAGACGTTAGATGTGGCTGATCACGCCTCAGCCCTTAGCGTCACTTAATTCTAACTTAAAGGTACGCGCGCGGGGGGGGGGGTGGTGTAGGGCGACGGGGAGTGTGAGGGAGGAAGGGTCGGTATTGCGGGGGGAGGAAGGGGAGGAGGTGCAGATCGGCTGTAGATCGCAGGCTAACCTGGTGTCGTCGGTCGGTGTGGCTGGGTGGCGGTGTGGAGGGGGACGTCCTGCTTGTCTCTCCGTGTTTCTTCTCTCTTTCTCTCTCTCTCTCTCTCTCTCTCTTTCTTTCTGGGGCTCGGGTCGTGTTACGTCGATCTTCGATGCGAGGCGCAGTCGTACTGCTGGCTGGCGCTCGGCTCAGCCGAGCGTCGGTGAGCTTCGGGTAGCTTCGGGTGTTTCCCGACGGGCCGGGACTCACCCGTTCGGTTCTTCCCCGCGGGTTTGGGGTTTGTTGTGACTTGCACTCTAGGTGCAACGTCACAACTCCCCCCTCCCCACGCGGGGCGAGGCCTATAGGGTGAGCCGGCTTCGTGGCGTTTTTGTCAATTTGTAAAGGGTTTTGTGGTCATTTCGTCTGTGTTTTTCCTTTGGGGTTGGTTTTTTTCCTTTTGGTATTTTCCGTCGCTTCTGTGTGCTGTCGTATCCTTTTGCCGTTGTCCGGGTTGCTGTTTGCTCCGATCTGTCGGGGTTAAAGGGTTGGAGTCGGGTTGTATTTGCGGGGGTGTGTGTTGTGTGTTGGGGTTGTTGGTTGTCTTATATCTACTTATTCTATGTTTTGTACTTGCTTTTAGTGGTTGTGTTGGTTTTATTTGTACCCTACTCTGTCCTACTTAGCCTATTTTTGTTCTTGTTTTAATCTACTCTATTCTACGTGGTCTCCTGTATGTATTTATCAAAATTATGATTTTTCTCTTATACTGACTTATACTATTCTTATACTATTTTGTAGGAACTTTGGTGTTCTTTTTGTACTTTGTGTTTTTCTTAATCTATTTTCTTATGTGTTCTACTTGTACTTAAATTTTTGTTTTTGGTTCGTTGGCTCTCGTTGGTGTGGGTCTTGATAAGTTTCTGCGTTGTTCCTTGTTCCTTGTGGCTCGTGGTTGCTTCTCCGTGGTTCTGCGTTGGTGTTTTTGGGTTGTGCTCTGTTTCTCTGGCCTCCGTCTGTCGTTGTTCGTCCGTCGGTTTGGTGTTGTCAGTTTATTTAGTGTTTTCTGTTTTGTTCCTTTTTCTGTTTACGTATTGTTTTTCTTTTTTTGTATCGTCTTGCGTCCCGTGTTGTGTGTGTGGTTGGTTGGGGTGTTTGTGTCTGTTCATCTGTGTCGGTGAGTGAGGTGGTGTCGGTGTTATTGTCTGTGTCGTCGTCTGTCGTTTGTGTCTCTTGCGTGGTTGTGTGTGTTCTTTCGATATGTATGACTGTGTCTGCGGTGGAGGTGGTGGAGTCTGTGTCGGTGTCGGTGTCTGGTGTGTTTGAGGGGTGTGTTTTGTGTGGTACTGTCTGGTGGGTGATGTGTGGTTGGTGTGTGGAGGTACTGGCTTCTGTCTCGTCTGTGTTCGTACGTTGGTGTGCCCGTCTGATCATGTATTTGTCTCTTTCTGCTTGTAGTTCTTCGTCCAGGGTGCTTACGGCTTGTAAATTTGCGGTGATGGCAATTATTTCTGGGGTTGGTCCCACGTGTTTTCTGTCTGTCCGTCTTGTATGCGTTTGTTCTGTGAGTGTGTCCATGTTGTCAAATGCTTCTATAATTCTCTCTTCCGTTGTCTGTGGTCTTCTGAGTCTGGTGCGTGTCCATGAAGGGGGTAATACGGGGAGTAGTGTGTGTCGAGGTTGTGTGTGTCGTGGTGTTGGTGTCGATGTGGGGTGTGTGGTTGTGTGGGGTGTTTGTTTGTTGGTGAGTGGGTGTGTCATCGTGTGCGTGGTTGTGGTTCGTGTAGTTTGGGTGACTGTTGGTGGGTGTTGTGTGTCTGTGTTTATTTGTGTGCAGGTCTGTATGTGTTGTAAGTATTTTGTGCCCCGGACCAGCCCGTTGCACTTTCGGCATTGCCTTGGTCCGGAGAGTGTGACTGTGTGTGTGATCATTGGTGTGTGTGTTTGTGGGTGTCTCTGGGTGGTTGTGGGTGCGGTGGTTGTTGTGTGTGTCACTGTCGTGGCGTTTTTTGTTACCTGTGTGTGTGTAGTGGGTGTCGGGAGTAGGGTTCGTCGGGTCTCTATCTGGTGTGTGCCGTCGCGTCCGTATCTGTGTGGGTGTGGGGCCTATCCTGGTGTTTGTAGTAGTGGTGTTCTTTCTCTGTTTGCCTGTGTGTCCGTTGTTGTTGTCGTCGGTCTCGTTAGTTGTAGTGACATTAGGGGCGGTATTTTTGGTCGTCTGTCTGCCATGTTGTCTTTCTGTGGGGTGAATACACATGTTAGTTTATTTTCGAGGTGTGTTATCGGGCGTGGTTCTTTTATTGCTTATTTGATCATGTATATAATTTCAGGTCTTCTATGTGGCATTTTCCCATATTTTTACCGCTTTCTGCTGTCAATTCGTATATTGTGGGTGAGATTTTCCTTGTTATTATGTATGGGCCTGTGAATTTTTTACTTAGCTTTGCTGCCGTTCTTTCTGGTCCGGATGAGAGTGTATGGTTCTTTTTCAGTACTCTGTCTCCTTCCTTGAATTGTATGTCTCGTCTTCGTAGGTTGTAGTAGTGTGCTTGTTTTTCGTTTGCTTCTATTAAGTACCTCTGTACTTCGTCTCTAAGTGTTTGTAGTCGTCTCAGGTGATTTGTCCATCTGTCTGTGTCTTGTAATTCTATTTCGTCGTCGTTCTCTAATTGATTTCTTAGGCATTGTGTAGGATTTAATTCCCTTCCTAGGTTCAAAAAGGCTGGTGTGTGTTTAGTTGATGTGTGTGTACATGTATTGATTGCGAATTGTAAGTCTTGTAAGTGTATGTCCCATTCCGTGTGGTCGTTGTTTACGTAGGCTTGGATCATTGTTTTAGCGGTTCTGTTGACTCGTTCTACGGGGTTGGCTTGTGCGTAGTATGGGGGGATTGTTGCGTGTCTTATATTGAATTTTTGTGTCAGTTCGCGTATGAGTTTGTTTATGTATGGTGTGCCGTTATCTGTTAGTAGTATGCGTGGTGTACCCCATCGTGATATTACGTGTGAGTGGAATGTCTGTTCTACTGTTTTTGCGTTTGCTTTGCGTATCGGTATTATTTCCACCCATTTGGTGTATAGGTCTTCGAAAACTATGATGTATTGGTTTCTTTGTTTTGATAGTGGGAGTGGGCCCATGATGTCTGAGGCTACTACTGTCCACGGTTCTTCTATTATTCTTGGACCCATTAACCCTGCCGGTCGCGTTTGTATTGTTTTTATTCTTTGGCATGTGTCACATTTTTTTATGTAATTTACTGTGTCTCTGTACATACCTGGCCAATAATATTCTTTGGCTTCTCTTTGATATGTCTTTTCGTGTAGTGGTATGTGTACCATTTGTCTGTCGTGTCTTCTATTGTCTCTATGTGTTCTTCGTCTTCGTGTCGTCTTGAAAGTGCGTTTGGTACGTCGTGCATTGTACCTTTTCGGTGTGTAATGTCAAAGTCGGATTCTAATAGTTCTAGTGCCCATCGTGCAAGTCGGCCTGTGGGGTTTTTTAATTCTCTTAGCCACTTCAGTGCGTGGTGATCTGTGATTACTTTGAAGTGGTATCCTTCCACGTAGGGTCTGAATTTTTTTATGGACCAGATTACCGCCAAACATTCTCTCTCAGTGGTGGAGTATTTTCGTTCTGCCTCGCTTAGCGCACGGCTAGCGTATGCTACGACATGCTCTTCGTCATCGAGAGATTGTGTTAGTACGGCACCTATCCCTGTTCCGCTAGCGTCTGTTTGTAGTGTGAATGTTTGTGTGTAGTCTGGGCATGCGAGTGTGGGTGGTGATGTGAGTGCGTGTTTGATTGTGTTCATTGCGTTTTCTTGTTCTTCTCCCCAGTGCCATTTCCGGTCTTTTTTTAGTAGTCGTGTTAGTGGTTCTGTAATGTGTGCGAAGTTAGGTATGAAGCGTCTGTACCATGATGCCATGCCAATTAGTCTCCGTAATTGTTTTATTGTTTTTGGGCTTGGGTAGTTTTCTATGGGTTGTGTTTTGTCGGGGTCTATGTGTAGTCCGTGTCTGTCTACTATGTATCCGAGGTATTTTACTTGTGCGCATCCGAATTCGCACTTCTCTGGGTTTATTGTTAGTCCCGCGTCTGTAATCCTTTTGAGTATTTGTTCTAGTCTTTGTAAGTGTTCGTGAAATGTTTGTGTTACTATTATTATGTCGTCTAAGTATGCGAATGCATATGGTTCGCATTCTGGGCCTATGAGTCTGTCTAGTAGTCTTTGGAATGTCGCCGGTGCGCCTGTTAGTCCGTATGGCATTCTTTTAAATTGAAATAAGCCCATTCCCGGGACTGTAAAGGCTGTTATGTGTTTACTGTCTTCGTCGAGTGGTATTTGGAAGTATGCTTGGCTTAAGTCGATCTTTGATATGTACTGTGCTGTCCGTAGTTTGTCTAATATTGCTGTCATGTATGGTAGTGGGTATGCATCTTTTTTTGATACTGAGTTTACATTTCTGAAGTCTAAGCAGAAACGATATGTGTTATTTGGCTTTTTTATCATGACGTTTGGGCTCGACCATTCACTTTCTGATGGTTCTATCACGTCTTCTCTTAACATTTTGTCTATTTCTGTGTGGATGGCTTCTCTAATTTTTGGTGATACCATATAATATCTTTGTTTTATGGGTGCGTGTCCTTGTGTGTCTATTTTGTGTTTGATTAGGTGTGTTAGGCCGAGTTGGCCCGGTAGTGTTGAGATTTTCTGCTGCATTGTCGTCTGTAGTTGTGTGTGTTGTGATTGTGTGAGTTCTTGTATTCCTGCGCATATCTGTGGTTCGGTTTCTTCGTCCGTTTGTGTGTCGTCTGTTGTGTGTGCGTTTGTGGGTATGATTTTTTGATTTGTGATTTGTGTGTTCTGTGGGTTGTCTTTTGGGGGGGGGGGGGGTGTTTTCCGGTGGTGTCTTTGTGCTGGATAGTGTTGGGGTTAGTGGTTTTTGTTTTATGGTTGTTTTTTCTGTGTTTTCGTGTCTTTCTGTTGTTTTCGGGTGCGTTTGTTGTTTCGTTGCTTCTAGTTTTTCTGCTGCTTTTGCTTGTTTTGTGTGTGTTTGTGTTGATTGATGTCGTATTTTTCTTGTTTGATGTATTTGTGTGTATTCTTTGAGTGGTGTAGGTAGTTTTTGTGGTCTGGCTCGCATGTCGTAGTGTGTCTGTGGGTCGTCTATAAGTGACCATGTGCTTTCTCCATAATTTATTTGTATCCCAAATCTCATTAAGCCGCTGGTCCCAATGATACATTGCGAGCCTAAGTTTGGTAATAATCCGAAATTAATTTTTTTTGTTATGTTACCGAGGCGTATTGGGAGTGTTACTGCTCCTTCTATCGTCACCTGTGTTCCGTTTCCCATTGTAGCTGTTCTGTCGGGCGTGTCGTCTATTGGTGTGTCTGTGTTGTGTAGTATTTGTATTACTTCTGCGCCTAGGTATGAGTGTGTCGCGCCTGTGTCTATTAACGCGTTAAATTCGTGACCGTGTATTTCGATTCTGATGTGAAATCTGCTTTCCGTTCTGTTGTTATCTGTTGTCGGTGCTACTGTCTCGGGTGTGTTTGTGTTGTTTGTGGGGCTGCCCTCCACCCTTGCTAGGTCAACCCTTACTCGTTTCCCTGGTTCTGTACCTGTGTGCATTGCCATCTAAGGTGTCCGGGTTGGTTGCAGTTAAAGCATCTGCGTGGTGTTGTGCCTGTGTTCGAGTTCGTTTGTGTTTGTTGCTGAGTGTAGTGTGGTGCGTTATAGGTGATTGCGGGGTATCGAGTTTGTTGCGTGTTTTGGTTTGTTTGGTTTTGTCATATGTTGTCTGTGAGTGCCGGTGGTATATTGGTGTTGGGAGTAGTGCTGGGCGAGGTTGTGTTTGTGCGTAATTGTATAGGATGTATTGTTTGTGGTGTGTTTGGTGTGTGTAGGTTTGTTGTGGGTGTGTGTAGTTATTTAATATTGTTTGTCTTGTGTTTTCCCATTCGATGTTTGCTTCCCATTCTTTCGCGGCTATTTCCAGCTGGTCGAAGTTCGTGAAGTCGTATGGTTTTATGTATGCCTTGTATTCTATTTTCATGTTTCTGTATGCTAAGTCTAATTGTGTTCGTGGGTGGTATGGCGGTTTTAGTTGTGATAGTAGTGTTCTAAATTGTATTAGGAATTGTGTAATTTTTTGTGTCGGTCCTTGTACGTAGTTTTTGATTTTTTGTTCCAGTCTGTCCCTGTGTTGTATATCTTGAAATGCGTGTATAATGTCTCTTTCGAATTCTTCCAGTGTTCGCCATTTGCCTCTATTTAATCTGTACCAGTTTTTTGCGTCATCTTCGAGTATCGGGTTGAGGTTGTTGATTAATTGTGTGTCGTGTATTTCGTATCCCGTTTGGTAGTCGCGGAGATTTTGTAAAAATTCGTGTATGTTTTCGTTCGTATTTCCCGAGTATTTTATGTTCCATGTTTGTATTGTTCTCATTGCCATTGCTGGCTGATTCCAGTATGTACTGTTCGGGTTTAATGTGTGGTTTAGGTGTGTCGTGTTTTGGTTGTCTGTGGGGTGTATTGACTGTGTGCTGTATAGGTGTGGATCTTCGTATTCGTTTCTGTCGCTTGGTAGTGCTCCGAGGTCTATTAGGTTTTGTATAAGTCGTGTGTTACGTGTGTTGGTGGCTAAAAATGTGTCTGTTCCAGTAAAGTGTCGGTTCGTTTGATTGTTTATTACCGTGTTAGTTTGCGTATGTGTAGGTGTTGGGATTGTATTGTATAATTGTGTGGGGTTTGTTGGTTCTGGGCTTTCTTGTGGTTGGATTTGTGTACTATGTAAGTTGTGGGTATTCTCTATGATAGCTGCATCGATTATATTTATTGCGTTTGGTGAATTTATCGTGTGTCGTCTATTTATTTCCTGTGGTTGGGTCGGCGTTTGTAGGTCTCGTGTCGCGCGCGGGTCGCTCTGTGTCGAGTTGTTTTGGTTTCGTTCGGGTGTGTGTATGTCCATGTGTTCGCGCGCCAGGCCTTGCGGTTCCCTGTGTCCTTGGTCTGCCATTGCGTATATCGTGTTTGGTAGTGTGTCTGTTCAACTGTCTTTATTCGAATTTTCGTGACTGTGTAGCTTTGTTTCGTGAGTCTATGTGTACTTTGTTAGCGTTTATTCTTGTGTTTTGTCTCTTAATTGTTCGGATTTGGGGTAAAAATGTGGGTAATTTACGTTGGGCGCCAATTTGTGACGGGTTTTGAGTCCGCACTAAATATGTGGAAGGGAGAAACAATTAGAGACAAAAATACTATGCTTGCGAATATAGCATATCAATACATACCTAACACGACGTAACGGTCGGGCTGGTTGCCGCGGCACGCAAAACATTCGTCGTGACAACAAACGTGGTGCTGACGCTGGATCCGATTGGTCCGGCGTTCGCCGCGGTAGCGACGAGCGCCGTCGTTGGCTGGAACCGCCCGACGACCGACTCGTGCCGAGGCGTCGACCCGTCACTCTGCCTCCAGCGCGGAGCAGCCACAGGTCGTTCGCGCCTCCAGCCACCTCGGTGCTGAGAGGGGTCCGCTTCGTGGTCCGCCTCTACTCGTTCGACCTGGTCAGCTCGTACAAGAGAGACGTGCGAAACTGGTTGCAGCGCTTGTTTGCGGGCAGCCTATCTGCACCCAGGCGTTTCGGTGCAATGCCGTTACCCTGGACGCAAGCCGCGAACGCGGTAGGTTTCTAAGGGAATTTTTGGCGGTACGAAAAAGCTCGCGGCAGCGTCAAGGGAAGCGATGCCTGGGACTCACAGACGCGGCTCACTGCGGTCCTCCGTCAATAATTCGCATTGCGAGCCGATCGAGTTCGGCCGGTTCATCCCGGCCGACCCTTGAACTCGAGGCCCTGTCGGTTCTTGAACTTATGGCACGATCGTAATATGACGCACGGTGCGTTCTTTCTTCCCACGCGCAACCGAACAAGGGCTGTCGGACGCGGCGCCGCGCTTATGACCACAGAAAGCCTGTAACAACCGTAGTTTTAGCATTTACATGCAAAATTCACTCATATGATTATCCTGAACGGTGGATCACTTGGCTCGTGGGTCGATAAAGAACGCAGCTAATTGCGCGTCAACTTGTGAACTGCAGGACACATAAACATCCGCATTTCGAACGCACATTGCCGTCCACGGATACGATTAGCGGACCCCGCCTGGCTGAGGGTCGTTCCAGAACGACAAACTACTTCGTCGGCAACGGTGCGAAAACCCGTTCGGAAAAATGATACGGCGCCTCCGCGAGCAAATGACTTGGCCGGTCGCCGCCCGTGTCGTGCGCCAGTCGCGCGGCGATGGGTCGCTTCGTCTCAAAAAAAAACGTATGTCAAGGTCACGACGCGTCGCCACAGATTGCGGAGTCGAGCTGTCTCTGCCGTTCGTCACGTTCTGGTGCTAGGGATAGTCGAGAGAACGAACGAATTCGGCACGGCTACACACAGACCAATGGTCCGCGCGGTCGGTTTGCCGCTCCTGTAAAAAAATTCCATGTACGTTTCGCCGCGGGGCTCTCGAGTCTCCCGTACGGCAGGCGTTTACGGTCGTTTCCGTGGTTCGTATAAAAAATACATTGTCGTCGGTCGTGTTGACGGTGCTGTTCTTAAACGAACGACCGTCGCTGACGATGGACTTCGATTCTTACGATGACCTTAGAGCAGGTGAGACTACCCGTTGAATTGAAGCATATCACTAAGCGGAGGAGGACTTCCGTTTCCGTTTTGGATGTGAGTGGCAGGTGTGCAAAAGAGTGTGAGTGAAAAGGCGAGAATTCAGCAGGAAAGCAAAGGTGAGGAGAAAAGGAAATAGGGCAGAGAAGGAGCGGGGAAGACATAGACGGGAGGTCGGGTGAAGGGAATAGGGAGGCAGGAATAGAAGGGAAGGGCAGTTGAAAAAGAAAAAAGGGGGAGAGTTCTGAGGTTAGGCAGAAAGAGCCGGCGGACGGCAACGATAAGGATAAGACAAGAATAGGCGGTGACATCTAGGGAGTAAGAAGGGGGATGAAGTAGAGACAGGTAGGCGGCAGATAAATAAGGTAGGGAGCGGTGACGGAGAGAAAGAGTATGAGTAACGCGGGTGGCCAAAAAGAAGGGGCGAACAGGCAAGAGGAGGAGAAAAAGAAAGGTAGGCCGGGTGCAGTAGCAGCGTTAGGGAGGGATAGGAGGCATAGCTTGGGATCGACGACGACGGTGCTAGATTTATGGAAGAGAAAGCGGGAGGAGGAAGGGGAAAAAGGGGAGGAGGATGTAGACGAGATACAGAAAAGAGAAAGAGTATTTAGGAAAAGCAGGAAAGTGCACCGGTCGCCGGAGGCAGAGGGAGGGGGTATACAGGATATGCTAAGGCTGATTAGGGAAGAGCTAAAGATAGGTCTAGAGGAGGTCAAAGGGTAGGGAAGGGGGATCAGGGAAGAAATGGAAAAGATTAAAGGCGAAATGACTAGAAGGGAAGAGCAGTGGGAAGTAGAGAGGGGGGAGATGAAGGAAATGATAAGGGATCTAGGTAAAAGACTAGAAGAGGAAGAAGAGCGGAGAGGGGGGGAGATGGAAAGGGTAAAGGAGAGGCTGGTAGAATTAGAAAAGAAGAGTGCAGAAGGCGAGGGGGAAAGGCAGGTACAAGGGAATGCGGAAGTGGCGCAGGTAACAATAGATAGGTTAAAAGAGATGGAGTGGGCCATAGAGAGGAAAGAAAGGAAAGAAAGAAGGGGAAATATAGTAGTGAGAGGAGCGAGACTAGAGAAGGAAAGAGAAAAGGAAGGGTTGAAAAAGATTTTGCAGCTGATAGGGGTAGAGGTCGAGGTAAAGGATATGTGGGAGGTAGGCGAGATAAAGGGGGGAGAAAAGGGGATATGGATAGCAAGACTAGGAAATAGGGAGCGAAAAAGGCAGGTAATGGGAAGAAAAAGCCTCCTCAAAGGGAGGGAGGAGAGAATAGACGAGGATCTCACCTGGGCAGAGAGGAAAATGAAATGGAAGTTGAGGGAGATAGCAGCTATTGAGGAGAGAAGGGGAAACAGAGTAAGAATAGGGTATGCAAAGATCTGGATAGAAGGGAAAATGTGGAAGTGGGATGAGATAGGAGAGGTGCTTAGGGACGGTGCAGGGAGAGCGCGGGAAGAGGGGCAAAGGGAGGGGAGGGGAAAAGTAGGGGAAAGCGATAGGGAAAGGTCAGCAAGCGAGGAAAGGCAAGAGGGAAGTATAGAAGCACAGGGAAGGGTACGTAGGGAAAGGCAGTCGGGGGAATGGGCAGTGGGGGGGGGGGGGGGGGGGGGGCAGAGGCAGGGGGGGAGGGAGATAAAGAGGAGAGAAAGGGGAGTAGGAGAGACGGGAAGGGAGGGGTGGAAAGTAGCTTTTTGGAATGTGGCGGGGCTCGCGAGAAAGGATGAAGATTTCTGGAGGGGGCTAGGGGAGTGGGATGTAATATTTCTAATGGAGACATGGATAGAAAAGAAGGGGTGGGAAAAGATTAGAAATAAGTTGCCAGTAGGGTATAAATGGGAAGTGCAGTATGCGGTTCGAAAAAATAGGAAGGGAAGAGCAATAGGCGGAATGCTCTCAGGGGTAAGAAAGGAGATAGTGAGTGGGGAGGGAGGGAGGGAAGAGGTAAAAGAGGGCATGATAACAAGGAAAATAAGTGTAGGGGGGGAAAAATGGGTAGTAGTAGGAATATACGTAAATGGGGATCTGAAAGAGAAGATAGGGGAATTGAAGGAGCGGGCAGAAGAGATAGAGGGAGGTGCAAAAGTGCTAGTGGGGGGTGATTTTAATGCCAGGACAGGGCAGGAGGGGGGAGGATGTTGGGGTGAAGGAGAGGAGGAGAGTAGGAGTAGGAAATCAAAGGACAGGAAAATAAACTCGGAAGGTAGGCAGCTGGTGCAATTTTTAGAAGACACAGGATGGGCAATAATAAACGGGAACATAGAGGGGGATCAGGAGGGAGAATTTACGTATGTAGGAGGGGCGGGGGTGACGGTGATAGACTACGCTATAGGAGACATCGAGGTACGGGATAGGGTCAAAAGGATAGAGATTGGGGATAGGGTTGACTCGGATCATCACCCGGTAATAGTGTGGTTGAGGGGGGTAGTGGCTAGGACAAGGAAGGGAAGAAGAGTAGGGGGAACTAGTAGAGGAGACTGGACGGAGGAGGGTAGGATAAGGTTTAGAACAGAAGTCAAATGGGAGGGGATAGGAGAAGCGGATGTAGGTAAAGAGATAGAGAAAAGAATAAGTGAGTTTAGACGAGCCTTAGATGTAAGAGGGAGGGGGAGGGAAGCGAAAAAGGGATGGTGGGATGAGGAATGTAGGCGAAAAAAAGCGGAAGTTAGGCAGAGTCTAAGGAAATGGAGAAAG
The DNA here is from genome assembly GCF_021155775.2 of Neodiprion pinetum. NCBI lineage: Eukaryota > Metazoa > Arthropoda > Insecta > Hymenoptera > Diprionidae > Neodiprion > Neodiprion pinetum. Next base: position 10,777,865 of record NC_060235.2, read on the forward strand.
GGCGAGGGGGAAGGGGACGCGTATAGAAAGGAAAGAAGGAAGGGGGACGGGGAAGGGGAGCTGCAGAGGGAAGAGATTAAAAAGGTGATAGGAAAGCTGAGGGATGGAAAGGCACCAGGGGGGGATGGAATAGTTAGCGTGGTATGGAGGTATGGGGGGGAAGAAATGGAGCAGTGGATATGGAAAACATGTAACAGAGTTTGGGTGGGGGAGGGCTGGCCAGAGGATTGGAGGGAGGGATTGATAGCGCCGATAGTTAAGAAGGGGGAGGGGAAAAGGGTAGAAGAGTATAGGGGGGTGACTTTGATGCCAACTCTATATAAGGTGTATGCGATGGCATTAGCGGATAGGTTAGAAAGAGAGGTAGAGGAAAAGGGCTTGATACCGCAAAACCAAACGGGTTTCAGAAAAGGCATGGGTACAATTGACAATATATATGTTAGTCCGGTCAATCTACACATTGCAAGATACAATAATTACCATCTAGCTGAATCTGAGTAAATTTGTTCAAAACACAATTAAAAACGACTCTTCAAAATTCCCCATTGTTACGACCAATGTAAAAAAATTGACTCAAGGTCAAAGGTCAAAAAAATGGGTTTTTCGCGATTTTCTCCAAAACGGTAAGTTTTATCGTAAAATTACCTCAGACAAAAGTTGTAGATCGTAAAATTATCTATAAAAGAGGTATCAATAATTTTTTTCCTAAAAGATACCGCTTCTGAGATAAAACGATTTAAAAAGTTGTAAGCGTCATTTTATGCACACGTTTCCACGCCACCTCTGGGGTAGTGTACTTAGCGCGTTTTTTTAACGGGGTCCGAGCTACTTTCAGAATGGAATCTTTGAATTCAAGTGTACTTACTGCGCTGATTTGACGGCGAACATCCAAAGATCTTCTTGTCTCATACTCTTCGTTTGTTTCCTTGCCGCAAAATAAACATAATTTTTTAAAACAAAAATCTGATTCACTCATACGTGATCTAGTACGAGGAGGGCTTACTGTAGATGTACTGGCTTCATGTTTGTCACATTTTCTTTTTTTAGCTGATACAATAGACGACTTTCGAGTGTAATTTTTACGACAGCTTTCGTGTATTGTCACAGATTTCTGATTTTCAAGATAGCCTGAAAATTCATCACCTCGTTCGATACTTGCATTTATCAATGTCTTCATACCACGTTCAACAGTAACAGTTTCATCTTCACTTAAAAGTTTAGTACAAATAAAACAATACTCTGACATTTTTATATTAAAAATTAAAACAGCCCGAAATAGGTTGAAATAAACACGTGTTTTCACTACAGAGCGGCGCTCAAGACTAACGGAATTTCATCTATGGTGCATTCGAACATGAAGCAGGTATACGACCCTAGCCACGCACACTATTAAACAGAGGGACAGATCCCAATAAGAACAGGACCGTTAATCAAACGTTAAAAATCCGTTTCAACAGTATATATTTGGTATAGGTATAAAAAATAGTCGTTTCTTATATACGGTTCTTAAACAAAAGTATAATGTACGTTCCAGGACTACGTATATTGTAGGTGTATTTTTGCTCAACAAATATTACTCGTATAATATTATTTCAAAGAATACATTCATTAAATGTTTATTTTATCGCAATTAAATTCCGTCTTATCAACGTAGATAATACCCGACTTAAACGAATAGTCAGCGTAAGTCGACAAACGTCTTTTACTTGTATCAAGTTAACAAATAAACTACGTTTCCGTGTGAGGAATATAAATCGTGGTTTCTGAGACAATCGATAAACGTTGAAGGAAAGTAAACTTTATACCGGTCACAAACGTTTATTCGATGCGTTTAATAGATGGTAGAGGAAACGTGATGAAAGCCAATTAAACATGAGAATAGAAACGTTAATGAGAAACGGTTTTCTAGAGTATCGGGTAAACGTATAAAATGCGTTGTCTTGTCGGGATTGTAATCCGTGGTTCCTGTGACAATTGGTACACGTTGAAAGAAAGTAAACTTTATACCGGTCGCATACGTTTACTCGATGCGTTTAATAGATGGTAGAGGAAACGTGATGAATGCCAATTAAACATGAGAATAGAAACGTTAATGAGAAACGGTTTTCTAGAGTATCGGGTAAACGTATAAAATGCGTTGTCTTGTCGGGATTGTAATCCGTGGTTCCTGTGACAATTGGTACACGTTGAAACAAAGTAAACTTTATACCGGTCGCATACGTTTACTCGATGCGTTTAATAGATGGTAGAGGAAACGTGATGAATGCCAATTAAACATGAGAATAGAAACGTTAATGAGAAACGGTTTTCTAGAGTATCGGGTAAACGTATAAAATGCGTTCTCTTGAACGGATTGTAATCCGTGGTTCCTGAGACAGTGAGTAAGCGTTGAAAGACAAGCCTGAAATTCGCGGACTACTCGTTGTACCGTATAAGTACGTTCTTCGAACTTCAGACTTTCACACACTCTCACGCTAAGGATATTCCATATTATTCAAATTGAATTTGGGAAGTCCAACGTCAAATCCGTGATCAGTGCGACTTAAAAACCCTTTGGTACCATATCCCATGAGAATCTGAGGAGTTTTGGATTTTAGACCTCCGCCATACTGAATCTGCCACTACATTTTTTGCAAATCTAGCCTGACGTTCGTTATCAGCAAGCCAAACAACTTTTAGTTACCAATTTTCCCCGAAACCCGTTTATTTCACGAATTTTTTGAATTTTTTATTACATTTTATATATTTTTTTTTTTAGAACCAACTACTCCAGAGAATGTAAAGGAGTGAATGTATTATATTAAATTCATAGTTATATGCTAGCTGGTTTTTTTATAATTTTTTTTCATTCTTCTTATTCATCTTTCAAAGTTATGAAATCTCCATCCTCTCATAATAGGTGTTTTAAATTTTCTTATATTTTATAAGATTTTTCTTATTTTTTTTGGATATTAAAAGGTTGAGGTTTTTTTTCAAGTTTTTAATTTATATACTTCAGATACGTTCTGGTCAAAAACTTGCGAAAAAATTTTGATTGCGTTTTTCGTCATTGTATCTAGGCACTTTTTTTATTGGACATAGGTCCTAAAGATGACGAAAAGGTATCCTGACGAAGTCGTCTTTTCGGCAAAGCGAAATGATGTCTGATAGATGTCTTTCAAGAGACGACTAATCGTAGTTGACTCAACAACGTCTATTTGAAAATGTCTAATTGACATAATAATTATAGTCGACTGAAAGATGTCTATTCCGGGATGACTTTTGTCAACTTGACGAGAAGCTGTCTAAAAGACGTCTTTCAGAAGATAAGTCAGCTAGCGCCAACTGCAGTGTGTGATTAAACAAAGATTGCAGGATGGCTGCTTGATAACGCGTTATACGAAGTGCGCGTGATTGATGTGCACGTGGTTTCGTGAGCTGGAGAAAAAGTAAGTTAGATTATTACAAAACTAGTTAAACATATGATTAAATAACTTTTGATCATTATTCAATATCCGATATGTGATTATCGAGTGCTACATATAATCAATTGATGCATGTAGGGTATGATCTATCAAATCCACATAACCTCTTCTCATTTCTATTATGTCGGTTGAAAAAAGTTTTCAGATACAATTACCCGAAAAGAATTGAATATTGCCGACTAGGGAACAGATATCGGTATCACCTGAAATCTGAACGTGCAACATAATTTTATATTTTGTTTCGATCTCTACTGCGATATGTATTAATTGGATAGGTTAATTAATTTAGAGTTTATAAGGTGAGATGTTTTGATGTGATACATATTTAGATATAAGGTTGATTTTGAGTTTATATCTCAAATTTAATCTTTCAAATAATATTATAGAATGCGTCCAAGTTCTATGCTGGATAGTAAAATCTGTATCTGACTAATTTTGGTTGACGACATCTTATTTCACATTTACCGAAAACACATAATTGCATAAAAGGCGACGAAGCAACGTCTTTTAGCCATGCCTAAAAAACATTTTATAGATTTGGCTACAAGATGTCTTCTAGGTGGCTGAAAGACGTTAAAAAGTGGGTCATAAGACATCTCCTCGTCATCTTTTAGGTGACTTAACGCTTTCGCTAAAAGACGACTTGTCGAGAAATTTGTTATCTTTCAGACATCTTTCAGACAACTTTGAGCTGTCTGGGTAATGTAAAGTAAGGAATCACATAAGTTTCATTCAAAATTTCATAATATATGAGCTATCGTATCTCAGAAAAAAGAACAAACATACGTCGAAAGTTGTTTTTTTGACTTACAATAGTACACTGATAATAAATTGAAGAATGTTGGAAACCGATGTATTATACTTACGTGTACTGAATCGAACGATGTTTTCCGAGCCGACATTCTCTTCCAGTTTGAAAATCCAGACAGTGCTATGACACTGGCGTGGGACCAAACAGTCCATTGAGTTGTTATACAATGATGTGCATTTTTTTCGCTACAAAATCTTATGATTTGATCCTACACGTCATCCCCTTGATTATTAGAAATTTTAAAACCGTTTTCAGTACAAATAATTTCGACAATCGTGATGATACTGCACAGATTAGAGTATTAGGTTTCGATTCTGCTCCCGACTATGGCGCTGCTGTCGTTGAACGGGCGAATAATGATCAAATAAGTAAAATCTATCCGGATCGTGAACGTCCGTGAAGATTCGGCAACGCTTTTGGGCTCAACAGGCCGTTGACGGTGGGCCGCGCCAGTGTGCAAGGCGTGATGGAGGGGGGGCGCTGCACGCGATTGCCTCACGTGCTCTCAGTGTAGTTCCGCCTGTGAAGTGTATCACATCGTTGGAGCGTCGCGGTAAAGCAATTTCTGTAAAGCAATTTCTGCCAACCTTTTCTCCGTAAGTACGTGGCTTCATTATAATTATTATTATTCTTATCACGCTCTTTCTATTCAGGATAATTATGGAAATATAACTTGCTGTTGCATTGCTTTATCTTGAATGAGAGAAGCAAAAGTTTATTCTCTCGAATAAAAAAGACGCATAGTATAGAGATGTAGAGAATGAGCAGTTCTATCAAACTTTCAAGAAGGCTCATTTGCTTTCTCTTTTTTACGGGAATTCGTTAGTTTCTACAGTAATGCGTCGAATAGACGCGTATTAAACGGTACCTTGTGGAAAAAATGGTTTATTTCACGTCTATTCAACGGCCTTGATGTCGATTCCGCGATATATTAACATGGACGATGAATTTTTTTGGAATAACAGGAAACAAATAGTATGTTTTCCGAAATGATTAGAATTACAGTTGGTTGAAAACCATGTTTGGAACAGATTTTTTTTCTTTTTTTTCTAGCGTGTGCGTAGTGCCTGGCGCGTTCGAAATACTCGACCCTTATTTGCAAAATTATTGTTCAAAAAAACAATCGGCGAATAAAAAATACATCGTCTCAATGCTGAAAATAGGAATTTCTATCGAAGTTTTAAGAAGAGACATTTTGTTATCTTGTTTGCGGGAATTCGTTCGCTCGTACAGTAATCGTCGAATAGACGCGTATTATACGGTACCTCGTGGGAAAATTGGTTTATTTCACGTCTATTCAACGGCCTTGATGTCGATTCCGCGATATATTAACATGGACGATGAATTTTTTTGGAATAACAGGAAACAAATAGTATGTTTTCCGAAATGATTAGAATTACAGTTGGTTGAAAACCATGTTTGGAACAGATTTTTTTTACTTTTTTTCTAGCGTGTGCGTAGTGCCTGGCGCGTTCGAAATACTCGACCCTTATTTGCAAAATTATTGTTCAAAAAAACAATCGGCGAATAAAAAATACATCGTCTCAATGCTGAAAATAGGAATTTCTATCGAAGTTTTAAGAAGAGACATTTTGTTATCTTGTTTGCGGGAATTCGTTCGCTCGTACAGTAATCGTCGAATAGACGCGTATTATACGGTACCTCGTGGGAAAATTGGTTTATTTCACGTCTATTCAACGACCTGCATTATTCTGGTTGGGATACAAATTTCTTAATACTAATTTTTTAAATCATCATTAATAAACTTGTGCTTTTTATTTAATATTCTATTTGACCCCCATTTCAGGCAATATATATTTTATTTCAGGCAAGAGCGCATATGCTAACACCTCTCAAGTAATTCAACATTTTTGAATAATCGATTTCCTCACTAAGGTTTTGCCTTATTCCTTCCATTCAATACTAGAGTTGTAAATGAAACTTGAAATTGCTGAATATGCCTCTGGAACGAAAATTACTGAGCAAACGACATTTACGTCGAAAACAGGCAGCGGCATTGAATCAAATTAATTTTCTTGCACCTCACAACAGCGAAGAAAGTGATAATCTTCACTGTGAACAAGACAATTCTGAATATATCCATTCTAACAAAGCACAAGCATGTAGTGAAGCCAATTTGAACTGTAATACACCGTGTACGTCGCTCTTTTTGCCATCAGAGGAAGAAAATTTCACCACATTAAATCCCGAAGATCTATTTCATAAATTTGATAGTTACAGCCATGACAATGTAGACAATCTAGACAGTCATTGTTACCCTGATTATCGTCAGGCCCATTCTGCTAATGTGGACAGTTTCCTGGGTGCAGATAATTCTAAATCTACCAATTTTATCATAACACAAACATGTTCTGCAACCAATTCAAATTGTGATTTACAACATACCTCCCTCGTTTCGATAGTAGAACAAGAACCTGCCTCCGCCTCAGACCACGAAATTCCATCTAGTGAAAATAACAGTGATGTTGAAAATAACATAAATAATCTAGAAAATTGGGTTCAGCCTGATTTTCCTAAAAGACAGCCTTTTAATATTAACAGTTTCCTTAATTCAGATTTGGGCCTCCATGATTCAGATAATAAAGGGACTCAAATTGCTCAGAGCGACCAGTCTACGGACGATGATAATGAACAGGTTAGGTTTGAACAAAAATTCCAAGAAGATCTGCGAAAGTTGGCTTGTGATTGCAACATTACTCATACGGCACTTGATAGAATTTTAGCTCTCATCCGTCCAAAATATCCATTTTTACCCAAAAATTCTAAATCTCTCCTGAAAACTAAACGCCAAATTAATGTATCCGATTTGAGAAATGGGCAAATGTGTTATATAGGCATTGAAGAAGGATTGAAAAGTAAATTAATCGGTGGCCTGATTAATTCTGCTAAGTACACAAATACTATAACAATTGATATCAATATTGACGGATTACCATTATATAAAAGTAGTTCCGTGAACCTGTGGCCTATATTATGTAGAAGTCATTCATTGAAAGATAGTTCGCCGTTTATGGTCGCGGTGTTTTGTGGAAAAGGCAAACCCGAGTCATTAGATAGCTATTTGCTTGAATTTATCAAAGAAATGAGTTTCCTGCTACAAAATGGCATCGAACGTCATAATCGAAGGTTACGTATAGAAATTGGTTGCTTTTTGTGTGATGCCCCTGCTAGGGCAATGCTCAAGATGATCAAAGGTCATACTAGCACGTTCGGTTGTGAAAAGTGTTGCATTGCAGCAGTTTCATTGCAAAGAAAACTGCATTATCTAGTCGATCAAACTAATCACCGTAAAAGATGTGATGAAGACTATTTTAAAAAAGATTCAGATACGGCGCACATCAAAGGTACATCGCCATTGCTTCGTTTATTTGTTGGACTTGTCACGCAATTTCCCCTAGATCCAATGCACTTGATTTACTTGGGGGTGCTCAAGAGATTATTAATTAATTACTGGATCGAAGGACCAAGGCCTTGTAAGTTTCCAAAACAAATGTTGAAAATTATCTCTTCGGAAATTGAAAGACTGCAAGCTTATGTGACAGCAGAGTTTAATCGTAAGCCTCGAAACCTTGATGAAGTAAAACGGTGGAAGGCAACCGAGTTCAGATTCTTCTTGGTTTACTTAGGCCCGATCATCTTGCGCAATGTCCTAAATTCTAAGAGGTATAATCACTTCTTGTTATTGCATACAGCTGTTTACATTTTGTCTAATGAGACTCTCATCTTGCGTTACCTTCACGTCGCGAGACTGGCAATTGAGAAATTTGTACGGAAGTCTGCTAATATTTACGGTCCTGAGTTCGTCGTATACAACGTACACTCTCTTCTTCATCTCTGCGATGATGTTGAGCGGTATGGTAAATTGCAAGATTTCAGTTGCTTTCCATTTGAAAATTATTTGGGAAAAATAAAAAGAAAGATACGCGCAAAGAAGCTTCCATTGCAACAGGTTGTTGAGCGTATGTCAGAATATGCTGAAGCCAATAAAAAAATAAACACACAGTCCTGGGCGAAGGAAGAGATTCCGAAGGGTATTAGGTCACAGGGCGAGAATGCTTTCCAATGTAAGACACTAACCACAAAAAGGTTTAAACTGTCAATACAAGACCCCGATAACGTAGTAGCACTGAATAGTAAAGTTTATGTATTAAAATCTATCATCTGTATAGATGGTGTGTACAAATGTGTTGGAATTTCATTTCGATACCTAAGAAATTTGTATCGAAAACCCATTGAATCTTCCAAGCTCGGTATATATTTTGCTAAAAGCAATGCTGAAACAATTACCTTTCCTGTCGATGAAATCTTATTCAAATGCTTACGATTCCCTGTGAAAGATGGGTTTGGGATTTTTCCCATACTGCATCAAAACGAATAATAAAACATGTAGTTTGCTTTGTTAGGCTAATAACCTAAATTACCCGTATAGAAAAATAAACAGGTACTTTTTTTTCTTGAAATACAGCTCCAATAGCAGCAATAGTTTGATGCTTTACCTGAAATCTACTTCTCGCGTCAGCTATTCACGTGTACATAACTATATACATATAATTACTTTTTCGATTTGTGGCAATCATGTTTCTCTAATATTTTTAAAAATTTTGCTTTCTGTCTTTTTTTTGTGTTGGTGAAATTGTTTGTACATTTTTATGGCATATGACAATTCTACAGTTTCTGCATTAAAAAACCAAAATGTGGGCGATAATTGAGTTCTTGAGAGGTGACAACAGTAAAGAGTGTGCTCTGGTCCCTGTATTGTGGTTGACGGACAACAATACTCAGTGCTATTGGCCTCGGACAAAAACTGAGGAAAAGTTCACAAACCTAGTCCGAACGAATGCAGTTCCTGAACAATCCTGGCCCGTCTATGCCGTACATCGTGTGCTTGATACTAAAGGTATGTAATTTGACTGTTTTCTCAATTCTTCTTAGAGTTTTATTACAGAATTAGAGCGACTGGGCACTACCTAAAGGTATTGCGGGTGGTGACAAGGAATTTAACCGACGCATGTACCATTCTTATGCAATTATGTGTGATAAACTGTATGAGGTGGCAAAACTCCCTGTTTTCACTTAGAATTGCTTTGGTTAACAGACGCGATTCGATTTTTTGTTTCTTCCGCCAGCGTCACTCTAATAGACTAATATCACACGATCGAATTGAAGTATCTGAGGTATTCCATGCCAACTGAGAGGTCATTTTCCCTGACCCCCGCCAATTTGCTTCATTATTTTTTATATGATTCTGAAACCTAAATAAAGCCCTCACCATTTTTTTCAGATTTTTCATCCTAACCATTCTTTTTTAAAAAACGTTACAAACCCTTTTATGGTCCTAAAAAAAAACGCTATTTTTTTTTTTTGCAAAAATTCACATAATTTTTGGGTCCCAAAACAAACATTTTTAGCCATAGTTTAGAGTGGAGAATTGATTTTTTGTATTTTTTAAATATTTTTTCAGAGGAATAATTTTGCTTATTTTGTATGTATACAAAACATATATTATAAAACAAAACATATGTTATAAACATATGTAAAAAAATGTTTTTTTTTTAGGACCATAAAAGGGTTTGTAACATTTTTTAAAAAAGAATGGTTGGGACAAAAATCTGAAAAAAATGCTGAGTGCTTTATTTAGGTTGTAAAAACATATAAAAAATAATGAGGCAAATTGGCGGGGGTCAGGGAAAATGACCTCTCAGTTGGCATGGAATACCTCATATGTATTAATTATAATATAATACGGCTAGACGTTGGACTAAAGTATTATTCGATATTGAGTTATTTGTAATTAATACGAAAAACTGATTAAAAATCGAAAATGAAATTATATTTGTGATTGAAGCATTATGGAAGACTATTTGCTGTAACTGTCGTTATTTAATCTAAATCTCATCTATTACTGGTTGAGAGTTTCACTTGCAGAAATTTCAAACCATAAACGTTGTTTTCAAATATATGCGTAAATGGTTCATTTTTTTCCATTATCTTTCTGTTTAATGATAACATTTTCGTTATAGTTGACTACGATGTAGCAGCAGAGTATATGACTAATGTAATAGACAACGGAACTTCTGAAGACGGTATTAACATTCAGCCGATAACACAGTAAAAAGTGTCATCTGAAAACCTATCGCCAGACGACGGTACAGTTGAAGAAAGTGAGCCTTCAAAAAAGAAAAGAAAGAAGCACCACAAACACCGTAAGCATCATACAAAAAGTAAGCGCCGAAAACGTATCAGTTCATCCAGTGATGCATCGAACAGCAAACCCAGTAGTAACTCTACTGCAAGAAGCTCTCAAGGATTCGTCTCGGATCAGGAAAACCTAATTCCAAATATCCCATTATTCAAAAGGAGTTTAACAGGCTTGGGGCAGGATAATTCAATCATTACGAGGCAGCGTAATACTACCAATCTAGCCGACGGTAGTGCACATGCTGGATTGTCAGGTGTGGCTCTGTCATTTTCCAGGAGAATTATGCGCTCAACACCAGAAAGAAACCTTGAATATCCAAATGAGGCAAGTGAGAAGCCGCGGTCTTACAAATCATCAGTACCGCCTTCTTGTCACTCAAGTCCGCATGTAAGAACACCACAAAGAATTCTTAGTCATCAAGATGTCACAAGTGGACCCTTGCATTTGAACGGTGCAATTTCGGATCCTGTTGTTACACAAATGCTGCGAAAAATCTTTGAACACTTGCAGTATTTGAAACAGCAGATGGAGCAGACTCAGGTCGCTCTAGCCACAATGGTAAGAGCTAATCAGGCCCAAATAGCCCAAGTACAAGGTGCTCCGCGGCCAGAATGTTTCCCTGAATGGCCCATTTCTTCACTGGATGTCTTCGATGCGTTCAATGAGATGATACAGATTGAAGAGCACCGTAGTTACCTTGTAAGTGACTTATATAATCTACTCACAATTCATTCTGGAATTCGCATACAAGTACGTAGTTTAAAAAATATGTCTGGTTCAGAATATCTTCTTGAATTTCTTGATAATGTTGTGTTGATTATGTCCGTATTTTGTATTCCATTTGCTCGATCAGTCAGGGAAACATTTTTTTGTTTCTAACTAAATATTGTATAATACACAAAAAATGAACATAAAATCAACACAATATTAATAGAAGTTGGTATATTCGGAGGAAAATAGTAGTGAATAGGTGGATAGCATTTTTTCGGAGTTGGATCGACAGCAATTATTGTGTAAAAACTTATGAATCCTGTGACACGAGTTGTAACCCATACATTTAGGCCAGACACATTTGGTGTAGATCTTACTTCGAAAAAGATTTGTCTGTATATTCACGAAAAAAAATTTTAAATCTGGTATACAATTATATCTGAACAAAAATATAATTTGATTTTTTGATTCATTTAATTTCTTTAGGTCCGAAGGCTTTCGACGGTAGGTGGCCCATCACAGCGACAAGTTGTCATGAATATGATGAAACTTTTGATGACGAATACTTTGGCTATGGAGTACAACTGGGCGGGAAGAGAAAAGAGATCATTCAAAAAAACTAAATTAAGGTATATTATCATTGGTGAGTAAAAAGTCTACGTTTCACGTTTTCTTCATATTGCCCGTAACTAATAAAGGGCCAAACATTGATTCTTCTCCTTAAAACCTAGTGAACAGTCCGTACCTATACGATGAAGCGGATGATAAATATATATTTTGTTATAAGAGAATCTGTGTTTGGTTTCAAATGGATTGAAGGATGTATTTTTGTCAAAGTTTGTTATATTTATAACGAGAAATCGGTTGGCCAAAAATTTTTGAATATTAACTGATGCTCCTTCGATCTAAACCTACAACATTTGAAAAACTATGAAACTATGAAAAAAAATTATGAAAAAATGTTGAATCAAATCGTGAACAATAGTGTTTGAAATGGAGAATGTAAGGCAAGTAAGCCGAAAGCGCAGCTATTTCCAGCTATATGTCGAATTCCAATGAAATAAGCACCGTTTAATACGTATTGACTCGATTTATTATTATGAACTATTTACATTTAGCACAACTTTTACTTCATGAGAGGTTATGACCTAGAATTGCATAGTGCCCTTGCAAAGCAGTAATACTGAGAAAATCAATTCAATTCGAATAGAATTTTGATTTTTATCCTCATTCAAATGTTATCTTACAACTCACGTTCAGTAAACGTTGATACAAGTATTTATGATTATTTTAAATAATAGCATGACTATTTTGACATCGAAAAAGAATAACCTTTAATCTTCGATGGTGTAGACTCAGCGGTTCCACAATACGTCCTGTATAGAGCTTAAAGATAGAAGATTGAAAAAATAAGACATTCACACACATATAATAGGTAAATGGTGAATTCAGCTTTCCAATAGTATAAACTCCTCACGATCGGAATCCTGTACCTAATCAGTTTATTACAATTAAATTTCGTAAGCTGCTGCTGCTGCCTTCTTTTTGCACGATGTGGTGGAAACATGTATATAATATTTTGCTTGTTTTAATGCTTTATAACTGCATTAGATTCTTTTCACTCATTTGTTATTCTTAATCTCCTTTGTTCACTCTTCAACAAATAATTCAAGGATAACTGAATAAGCCTTTTCGTGCACTTTGGCATAATTAACTCTGAACTTGTGATTGTGAGTGGTTCTGCTGCGTTGAGTAGAAATGATGTCTATTAGTGCACATAATTGAGCCACCAGATAAAAAACAATTTTTTTTTCACATCTTGTTTCAGAGGCTGCAAAATTGGCGTGTAAAGATAATCCAGTCGAATCTTCAGATTTAATTATAGAAAATGCGATAAAAGACTGGTTGAAGCTAGCCACAAGTAGGTATACATATTCAATTGCGGGAAAAAAATCCGGAAATGGACCCACGCAGCATCCGCCTTCACCGCCCCTACCACTGCCGCCGAATTCACCCAACAATCGCAGGGTATAGCAACAAAACGTTGAAAGATAGTCCGCTATATCGTTTCATTGTAGTTCTTCTTTTTGCGTGCCATTTTAAAACTGTTTTAGTTGTTTGCATCATTTTTTTCTTCTTTTAATTTTGGCTACATGCACTCTGTTCCTACCCATATTTTTTAAGTTTAGATGAGTTATTCGTAGTACCTCACTTGTTCGTAATACTAACAATTTTTCACATTTAATTTCTTCTTTGAAAGTGTAAGTCCGATTCACTTCTTGCATCCTATTATTTTATATTAAATTTGAGTTTTTCTTTTAACCACACCGAAACTAGTACACAATTTTCAAAAGTGTATCTAATTTATCTACCTTATTGCTCTCAAACGATTTTGCACTTGCATCAGTCGTAATACCTATTTGCCAAGAAAGTTTTACCATGCTACTTTATGTTGACAAACAGTTCTATTTTTATTTTGGATAAATCTTTACTACGGTGTTGGTGATCTATATAATCAAAATATAGCTGGCGCTCATACGCGTTCTACTTTTTTTTCAATTTTTTAAATCATTTCATGAATCGTTTTAGTGTTACATTATCATATCCGTAGATATGATACCCTATTAAAATGTATATTGTATGTAAATGTATGTGCTATGGTATGTACATTACATATTTGATATTTTTTCGAACCTTCGAGATATATGATGTTTGTCTACAAATTACCTAGCCTTGTGATTGGCGATAACACATGTAACTCGTTGATCCAATTCGTTCTATATGTGATAAAAATATAAATGGCGTAAAATGAATATGATATATCAATAGTTAACTACTTGTGTTTTTTGTTTTTTTTTTTTGGTTTTTTTTCTACTTTTGGAAATCTTTTTGTAAAATGGTCAAGTACTACATTATCATAACCGTACATGCTATCACTATCGAAAATGTAAAATGTACCGTTTTTTGTTTTAAGCTTTATATAATATATTAGGGTTTTGCAACAACTCACTCAACTTTATGATTCGCAAAATCGTAAGTCGGTGAACCAACGCGTTCTATGTATTATTAATCTAATCGGTGCAAACATGAATGTGATATATGAATAGTCAACTTCTTGTGTTATATTATTTTTGTTACTTTTGAAAATCTTTTTCTTAAATGTTCAAGTACTTGAAATGTAAAATGCATCTCTTTTTTTGTTTCACAATCTATATATGTTATATAGTATATAGTATTTTATTTTAGTATAGCAGAGAAATATAGTGTGTACATGTGCATATATATGGCAAATGTTGTTCCGAATGACGAAAAAAGAATGCTGTCTAAGCTTAAGCACTCAATATTAATATTTAGAGGTGCATCGTCGCGATTTTGTATTTCCCATTTACATAACATGAAATTTTTTTTTTTGAACTTTGGAATCTTATAACTCGTCAAGGCTTTAGTGTACTGATGAGACATAACTTATTTTTGAAGTGAATCAAACGCTCTACAAAAACGTCATTTTATGATGAATCTTCTCTTTCAAAAGTTATTTAAGGTGTCTAAGGTATTTATGATGGTAAATCACTTTTTGAAAGAGTAGATTTATCATAAAATAATAAGGGTCTTTCTTTGTAGAGCATTCAATTCCATTCAAAATTCTGTTCTGGACTTATCAGAACGCTAATGCGTTGACAAGTTATAAAATTCTAAGCTTAAAAAAAAAAATTTCCCATGTTATTCAAGTGGGAAATGGAAAATCACAATGATGCACCTTCAAATATTAATATTAAGAGCTCAAACTTTGACAACATTTCTTTTTCGTCATTTCAAACAATCTTTGCTCTTTGAATTAAGAAAAAAAAATACAACTTTCCGATACAGTATAATATATTATAGTATGATATTTTGTACTCTTTTCAGTATTTAAGATATGATGCATTGTTACGAATCACCTAGTCCTGTTATATCTGTAATTCATAGTTTTAAAAGATCAATACATAATACTTACCTTACTCAGATCACCCAAGCTTCGATTATTCTAACCTAATATTTTAAACGTATAGATACGCGGAATTTTTCACCGAATTATACTTCAAATTTTAAATACGTTTTCCCTGCGTCTTATATACGATTATAACTATGTATAAATAACATCATATCTGTATATATTACCAATCTTCTGATGAATGTATGTGAATTCTACAAATATCCGCATCGTATTTAAGACATTCGGGGAAAACGTTGTTATTGCAGCATATTTCGCCGATACTTTTCGATCCATTCAATGGTTCAACCTTAGAGTTTTTCCAACGTGGGGCATCTCCACGACATCTAGTAAACGAATATGTACACGAAATAAATACTCTATGTAAATGTACTCCAATCGTATATTCCTTGAAGTAAATGGTCATAATTTGTACGACCATACACCGCGTATATGACACGTGTTGATAATACGTTTAGTTTCACGTATGCCGAGCGGAAATTTTTCAGTTTATTCAACGAATTCACCTGTGACATTTTAAACGTATAAATTTGGCAAAATTTCACCGTCGATGCATATGTCAAATTTTAAACGTTTTTCTTTTGCGTCTTACATACGAATACATGGATGTCACGAATATCCGTATATTGTACTCGTTTATTCCCTCGTGGTGAGTTTACGCGAATTCAACGATTATTTTACACGTATATAAAACATTCTAGGAAAACGTAAAAATTATCGTCTATCAAGCGGACATTTTTCAGTATCTTCAACGAATTCATCTGTGATATTTTAAACGTATTTCTACGGCGTCTTATATACGAATACATGGATGTCACGAATATCCGTATATTGTACTCGTTTATTCCCTCGTGGTGAGTATACGCGAATTCAACGATTATTTTACACGTATATAAAACATTCTGGGAAAACGTAAAAATTATCGTCTATCAAGCGGACATTTTTCAGTATCTTCAACGAATTCATCTGTGATATTTTAAACGTATTTCTACGGCGTCTTATATACGAATACATGGATGTCACGAATATCCGTATATTGTACTCGTTTATTCCCTCGTGGTGAGTATACGCGAATTCAACGATTATTTTACACGTATATAAAACATTCTGGGAAAACGTAAAAATTATCGTCTACCAGGCGGACATTTTTCGATTTATTAAACGGTTGGGTCTGATCCGTTGTAAGCGTTTGGTTGTGTGAATTTTTCTACGTTTAATCAACAATCGTGTTCTTATTGGGTTGTTTGTTCAAGGTTCCACTAGCGTATGAATTAAGGGACTGGGTTACTTGTTACCTGATATTCTCATAGTGATACTTATGTATATTTTATATTTTAAAAATAAGTTAGAACCACCCACAAAAACATATTCTCACTTATATTACAGCTACAGAGGTACATACGTGGCGCGCTTATGCATACAATGACGCTTACAACTTTTTAAATCGTTTTATCTCAGAAGCGGTATCTTTTAGGAAAAAAATTATTGATACCTTTTTTATAGATAATTTTACGATCTACAACTTTTGTCTGAGGTAATTTTACGATAAAATTTACCGTTTTGGAGAAAATCGCGAAAAACCCATTTTTTTGACCTTTGACCTTGAGTCAATTTTTTTACATTGGTCGTAACAATGGGGAATTTTGAAGAGTCGTTTTTAATTGTGTTTTGAACAAGTTTACTCAGATTCAGCTAGATGGTAATTCTTGTACCTTTGATCTTGTTTTTCAACCTAATTTGACCAGACTAGTACTTAATTATTTAATCAATAGGCAGGTGGGAAAGGATAAGGGAAAGATGGTGGCGTTCTTTGTGGACTTGAAAGCGGCGTTTAATTCAGTGAACAGGAAGGTGCTGTGGGAGACTATGAAAAGGAGAGGGGTGAGGGAAGGGCTAAGGGTGAGGATAGAGGAAATTTACAAGGAAACAAAGAGTCGAGTGAGGAGCGGGGGAAAGGTAGGAGAGGCGTTCTGGACGGCGATGGGGGTAAGGCAGGGATGTCCGCTCAGTCCGCATGTGTTCAACCTGCTGCTGGCGGACTTAGAAGAGAAAATGGGGAGAGGGTGAAGGGTTGGGGGGGTGGAGTGAACCGGCGGCAGGGTATGCACGTTAGCTTATGCGGATGATATAGTGTTACCAGCGGAAAGTGAAGAGGAAATGGAGGTAATGAATGGGAAGTTAGAAAGGTATATGGATAGGAAAAGGCTGACGGTAAATGTAGGGATATCAAAGATTATGAGATTTAGGAAAGGAGGCGGTAGAAGGAAAAACATAGATTGGAGATGGAAAGGGAAAAAGATGGAGGAGGTGAAAGAGTTCAGCTATCTAGGGTATAGAGTAAAGTGCAATGGGGGACAGGAAGCACAGGTGAAAGGGAGAGTACGGAAGGCAGAGGTAGTAATGAGGCAGGTATGGGGAATAGGAAACAGAAGGTTTGGGAGGGATTGGAAAAAAAGGATTTGGTTATTTGACAGGCTAGTATGAATGGAGTAATAGAGTATGCATTGGAGATATGGGGGTGGAGGGACTGGAGGGCGGTCGAGGCGGTACAGGATAGATTTTTGAGATGGACATTAGGAGTGGATGGGAGAACACCGGGATATCTAGTAAGGGAGGAACTACAGAGGGAGAAGCTAAGGATTAGGGCAGGGAAAAGGGCATGGAATTTTGAAAGGAAGCTGGAGAGAGGGGAGAGTGGCGAGTTAGCTAGGAGATGCTGGGAAGAGATAAGGGACGAGGCAGAAGCTGGGAGACAGGGATCGAGGTGGGAAAGAGAAAGGGAAACTTTCTTCGCGGAAAGGGGAGCAGAGAGTGGAGAGGTAGTCGCGAGAAGGGAGAGGGGCGAGATGTAGTTTAGGAAAATAGAGGAGAGAGAGAGGAAAGAACAGAGAAAAGAGAGGTGGGAGAAAATAAGGGAATCGAGGTACAACAGATGGTACAGGCTAGTGAAAGGAGAAGGGATACCAGGGTATCTGGGAAAGGGATGGGGAGAAAGCAGATGGATAAGGATGGCAAGATTTAGATTAGGAAGCGAGATGAAGGAGGCAAGGTACTGGGAAGAAGAGGAAAAGAGAAGGTGTAGGGTGTGCGGGGGGGAGGAGGAAACATGGGAACACGTATGGGAAAGTTGCGTGGGCTGGGACAGAAGGGAGGAAGGCTGGCAGGAGGCGTTGAGGGAGATGTTACGTGAGGAGGGGGTGGGAGAGGTCTGGATGAGAGAATTGGAAAGGATCAGGGATGTACAAGAGAATGAAAGAGTGAGAGATGAATGGGAAATGGAAGTCGATTAGGATAAGGACGAATTAGGGAATAGAATAAGGTAAAATAGGATAAGGTTAAGTAAAGATAAGGGTAAAGAATAAGAAAATGATAAGAGGGAAAGTAAGGGAATGGCAAGGCAACGGCACAGGGCACAGGCAATTAGAAATTAAGTAAGGATAAGGTAGAAAGTAAGAATAGGGTAAGAATGGGTTCAGAAAACATGTAAAAAATATTGTAAAGGAAGAGGAAAAGGGAAGTCTTTGTAACCCCAAGGGGATCAATAAATATTACATACATACACTAAGCGGAGGAAAAGAAACTAACTAGGATATCCTTAGTAGCGACGAGCGAACGGGAAACAGCCTAGCACTGAATCCCGCGGTTCTGCCGCCAGAAAATGTAATGTTCGGGAGGATTCACGTATCCCGGGGCGTCGGCCCGCGTTCAAGTCTATCTTGAATGGGGCCACTCACCCGCAGAGGGTGCCAGGCCTGTAGTGACCGGGACGCGCCACGAAACGATCTCTCCCCACAGTCGGGTTGCTTGAGAGTGCAGCTCTAAGGGGGTGGTTAACTCCATCTAAGGCAAAGTATCACCACGAGACTAATAGCGAACAAGTACCGTGAGGGAAAGATGAAAAGAAATTTGAAGAGAGAGTTCAAGAGTACGTGAAACCGTTCAGCGGTAAACCTGAAAAAACCCGAAAGATCGAACGGGTAGATTCATTGTCAGCGACGCAAGCTTCGCCGCGGCTCGTGATGTCGGGACCTCGCGTCCACGGCACTCGGTCGCGGTGCAATGTCCGGCGGTGCCAGCGTGCACTTCTACCCGAGAAGGACGTCGCGACCCGTTGGGTGTCGGTCGAACTAAGGCACGGTTGGCTGCGTGTCTCGGCGTTCGCGTCGGGGCAGACCTCGGGTTGCCCGTCCGGCTGCCCGGCGGTACCCGCACGGTATAGAGCCGCATTGAACTGCGTCGGGCCCGCCGTAAGCGCAGTTAGCGATTTCCGGTTGTCGGACCTAGCGCTGTCCCCGGGCCTGGCCAGCTGTTGACTGGCGGTGTCCTCCGGCTTGCCCGTTCCAATTATCAAATACAGGTCGTCGACGCTATTGCTCTGGGTATTTTCAGGACCCATTTTGAAACACGGACCAAGGAGTCTAAATTGTGCGCGAATCATTGGGACGAGCAAACCTTCATTCGAAATGAAAGTGAAGGTCAGCCCAGCGCTGACCGAGGGAGAATGTGCCGATCACGATGCGGATCCGCACTCCCAGGGCGTCTCGTTCTCACTGCGAGAAGAGGCGCACCGAGAGCGTACACATTGGGACTCGAAAGATGGTGAACTATGCCTAGTCAGGACGAAGTCCGGGGAAACCCTGATGGAAGTTCGTAGCGATTCTGACGTGCTAATCGGTCGTCAGAAATGGGCGGAAGGCTAATCGAATCATCTAGTAGCTGGTATCCGACTTCCGATTTTCGGTGTGGATGTGAGTGGCAGGTGTGAGAAAGAGTGAGAGTGGAACGGCGGGAATTAGCAGAATAGCAAAGGTGAGGAGGAAAGTAAATAGGGCAGAGAGGGAGAGGGGAAGATTGGGACGGTCTGGCAGGTGAAGGGAATAGGGAGGCAGGAGCAGAAGAGACGGACAGGTGAAGAAAGAGGGAGAGTTCTGAGGTTAGGTAGTGAGAGCTGGTGGAAGGCAGTGGGAAAGAAAACACAGAAGAACAGAAGGCGACATCTAGGGAGTAGGGAGGGGGATAGAGCAGAGACAGATAAGCGGCAGGCAAATAAGGTAGGGAGCGGTGGCGGAACGACAGAATATGAGTAGTGCGGGCGGTCACAAAGAAGGGTCAAAGCGAGTAGAGGAGGAGAAAAGGAAAGGTAGGCCGGGTGCAGTAGCAGCGATAGGGAGGGAGAGGAGTCATAGCCTGGGATCGGTGATGACGGTGATGGATTTATGGAAGAGAAAGCGGAAGGAGGTAAGGGAAGAAGGGGAGGAGGATGCAGATGAGATAGAGGAAAGAGTAAAAGGATTTGGGAAAAGCAGGAAAGTGCAACGGTCGCCGGAGGGCAGGGCAGGGGAGGAAGGGAAGGAAGAGGAAGGAAGTAACCAAGTTATGCTAAGGCTGAATAGGGAGCAGCCAAAGATAGGGCTAGAGGAGGTCAAAGGATAGAGAAAGGGACTCAGGGAAGAAATCGAAAAGACTAAAGAGGAAATGAATAGAAGGGATGAGCAATGTGAAGTAGAGAGGGGGGAGATGAAGGAAGCAACAAGGAACATAGGTAAAAGATAAGAAGAGGTAGAAGAGCGGAGAGGGGGGAGAGGGAAAGGGTAGAGGAAAGGCTGGCAGAATTAGAAAAGAAAACCGTAGAAGGCAGGGGGGACAGGCAGGGACAGGGGAACGCGGAAGTGGCGCAGGTAGCAATGGATAGGCTAAAAGAGATGGAGTGGGCCTTAGAGAGGAAAGAAAGGGAAGAAAGAAGGGGAAATATAGTACTGAGAGGAGCGAGAATAGAGAAGGGCAGGGAAAAGGAAGGGTTGAAAAAGATTATGCAGGTGATGGGGGTAGAGGTCGAGGTAAAGGATATGTGGGAGGTGGGAGCGAAAAGGGGGGGAGGAAAGAGGATATGGATAGCAAGGTTAGGGAACAGGGAACAAAGGAGGCAGGTAATGGAGAGAGAAAGCCTTCTCAGAGGGAGGGTGGAGAGAATACAGGAGGATCTCACTTCGGCAGAGAGGAGAATGAAGTGGAAGTCGAGGGAGATAGCAGTTATTGAGCAGGGAAGGGGAAACAGAGTGAGAATAGGGTATGCAAAGATTTGGATCGAAGGAAAAATGTGCAAGTGGGATGAGTTAGGAGAGGTGCTTAGGGACGTTGATTGATTGATTGATTGATTGATTGTATTTATTTCACCCTTGGGGTAAGACCCCATCTGGTGCCAAAGAATGTACATGATTTTTTACAATAATTTTAATTGAGTTGCGTGTGAAATTTCTGGCAAGTAACAATAGTATATACATTAGCGATCTGTGATTAATTTAAACCATTATGCGGATAATTTCATGTGAATTTGCGCTTGAGAATTTAGTGAATTTAAGAATTAAAGGATCAAGAGAATTAAAAAATTAAAGAATTAGAGAATTATTCCCTCATTCGTCACTCGTATAACCCAATCGGACTTGTCCCGCTGGTGAAGTGAAGTATATAGATGCTTTTTGAACGCGCCGACCCTCGATGGTATGAACTCAACGATACTGAGCGAGTTTAACAGCGCCGCAGCTTGATGTCCAAAGGATTGCTTTAGGGCCTCAGTGCGTGGGGGCGGATATACCAAGACCTGGTAAGGGTTCCGCGCAGACCGTGGAGCTTCAAGGTCTACATTCAAACGCGTGAACGTGTTTGCATGGTATTGGGGATTCTCATGGACGATTACCATGTGAGCAAGAGTTCCCAATAGATACTCTCGTCGTCGTTTTACCGAGAGCCATCCCAGTTCGTGCCGGTACGGAGTAACGTGCGCGCGAAAAAGAATATTTCCTATGATAAATCTGATGCACGCGTTTTGCGCGCGTTGTAACTTGAGGTCACGTACGGCATCAAGGTCATGGTAGACCGCACACGCATAGTCGAATCGTGAAAAGACGAGACTCTCAACAAGACTTTTCCTGAGGTCTCTCGTGAGAGCGTGTTTGTAGAATTTAAGCGCGTAGAGTGAGCCATAAACCCTTTTCGCCACTTGTTTTGCGTGCGGGTTCCAATCAAGCGTCGGGGTGATCAATACCCCCAGACTGCGCGCCTCAGTGACGTACTCAAGGAGAGTGCCCTCTATGAATATCCTAGGAACAGCATTAATGTCTATTTGACTCACATAGGCCTTGCTGCCGAGGATCATGGCCTTACATTTGCCTAGATTAAGAGAAAGCCCGTTTGAGCGGGCCCATTGAGCCACCGCCCTCGCATCCGTCTGCACGGCAGCTAGCCCCCGGGTTGAGTCATCAAGATAGCAGTGGTGGTATATCTACGTGTCATCGGCAGAAATCATATATTTAGAGAAGCGCAGAACCTGCGGGAGATCATCAATTTAAAGCGCGAAGAGCAAAGCACCAAGTACACTACTCTGTGAGAAGTTGAAGGGGGAGAGAGAGAGGAGCGGCAAAGGGTGGGAAGGGGAAAAGTAGGGAAAGATGATGGGGATAGGACAACAAGCGAGGAAAGGCAAGAGAGAGGTATAGAAGCACAGGCCGGGGGAAGTGGGGAAAGGCAGTCGAGGGAATGGGTAGCGGGGAGGGGCAGAGACAGGGGGCGCGGAATAGAAAAAGGAGAGATAGGGACGTAGGTGAGATGGAAGGGGAGGGGTGGAAGGTAGTGTTCTGGAATGTGGCGGGACTTGCCAGAAAGGACGAGGACTTCTGGAGAGGTCTAAGGGGGTGGGATATAATATTTTTAGTGGAGACATGGATAGAGAAGAAGGGGTGGGAAAAGATTAGGAATAAGTTGCCGGCAGGGTGTGAATGGGAAGTGAAGTAAGCAGAGAAAAGAAATGGGAAGGGAAAAGCAATAGGCGGAATGCTGTCAGGGGTAAGAAGGGAGATAGTAAGCGAGGCGGGAGGGAGGGAGGGGAGAGGTAAAAGACGGGATGATGGTAAGAAAAACAAGTGTAGGGGGGGAAAAATGGCTAGTAATAGGGATATACGTAAATGGGGATTCAAAAGAGAAGTTAGGGGTATTGAAGGAGTGGTCAGAAGAGGCAGATGGAAGAGCAAGAGTGCTAGTGAGGGGCGATTTCAATGCTAGGACAGGGCAGGAGGGGGGAGGATGCTGGGGAGAAGGAGAGGAGGAGAGTAGGAGTAGGACATCAAAGGTCAGGAAAATAAACGTAGAAGGTAAGCGGCTGTTGCAATTTTCGGAAAAGACAGGATGGGAAATAATAAATGGGAATATAGAGGGTGACGAGGAGGGAGAATTTACTTATGTTGGAGGAGCGGGTGTGACGGTGATAGATTATGCTACAGGAGACAGCGAGGTAAGGGATAGGCTCAAAAGGCTAGAGATTGGGGATAGGGTTGACTCGGACCATCACCCGGTAATAGTGGAGATGAGGGGGGCAGTGCCTAGGACTAGAAAGGGAAAAAAGGCAGGGGGAGCTAGTGAAGGGGATTGGACAGAGGAGGGTGAGATGAGCTTTGGAACGGAGGTCGAATGGGAGGAGGCAAGAGAAGCGTATGTAGGCAAAGAGATAGAGAAAAGAATAAGGGAGGTTAGACGAGCTTTAGAGGTAGGGTGGAGGGGAAGGGAGGAAAAAAAGGGTTGTTGGGAAGAAGAATGTAGGCGAAAGAAAGTGGACGTTAAAGAAAGTCCAAGGAGTTGGAGAATGGGGGAGGGGGAAGGGGAAGCGCATAAAAAGAAAAGAAGGGAATATAATAGGCTATGCGAGAAGAGGAAAAGGAAAGAAAATGAGGGTTTTATAAAAGATGCAGCGAAAGCAAAGACAGAAAGCAAGGTATGGGAGATAGTTAACAGGGAAAAAAAGGAGTGGAAGAGGGTGAATGAGGAAATAGGTGAGCAGGAGTGGAGGGAGTATTTTATGGGATTATTAGGCGGGGTGGAGAGCAGGGTAACAGGAGGCGGGGGGACGGTGAAGGGGAGCTGCAGAGGGAAGAGATCAGAAATGTGATAGGAAAGCTGAGGGATGGAAAGGCACCAGGGCGGGATGGAATAGTTAGTGGGGTATGGCGATATGGGGGGGGGGGAAGAGATGGAGCAGTGGGTATGGAAAACATGTAATACAGTTTGGGTGGGGGAGGGCTGGCCGGAGGAATGGAGAGAAGGATTTATAGCGCCGATAGTAAAGAAGGGGAAGGGGAAAAGGGTAGAAGAGTATAGGGGGATGATGTTGCTAGCGGACAGGTTAGAAAGAGAGGTCGAGGAGAAGGGGATGATACCGCATAATCAAACTGGCCTCAGGAAAGGAATGGGGACAATTGATAATGTGTATCTGCTCAACTATTTGATTAACAGACAGGTGGGAATGGATAAGGGAAAGATGGTGGCGTTACTTGTGGACCTGAAGGCGGCTTTCGATTCGGTGAAGAGGAATGTGCTGTGGGAGGCTATGGAAAGGAGAGGGGTGAAGAAAGGGCTAAGGGCAAGGGTAGAGAAGATTTACATAAAAACAAAGAGTCGGGTGAGGAGCGGGGGAAAGGTGGGAGAGGCGTGCTGGACGGCGACGGGGGTAAGGCAGGGGTGTCCGCTCAGTCCCCACGTTTTCGACCTGCTGCTGGCGGATTTAAAAGAGAAAATGGGGGAAGAAAGAAAAGTTGGGGGGGGGGGGGGGATGGCGCTGGCTGGCGGTAGGGTATGGACGTTAGCGTATGCTGATGATGTAGTGCTACTAGCGGAGCGTGAAGAGGAGATGGAGGTCATGATTAGGAAGTTAGAAACGTATATGGATAGGAAAAAGCTGATGGTAAACGTAGGGAAATCAAGGATTATGAGATTTAGGAAATGAGGTGGCTGTTCACAACAACGTTGTGAAAGCAACTAGTCGGTCGCGCGCCTTACAACCCACGTGCCGCAACAAGCATTTCACACTTTCTAGTCGCGCGACACAGAAGAAAGTATTACGTCACGCGCGCCGCTCACGCCACCCACGCAGCCGAGCGCGTCGCGTAATCAGCCAACGTGGTCTCCCTCTACTGAAGACCAACCGAGGCTGCGATAAGAGACGACCGATCTCACCGATCGGCAGGACACTTCGGGTTCGCCAGATCTGACCGACACTAACTGCTACACGACGCTACACCACGCAACGCTACGCTACGCTGCACTTTCAGACCTGAATGCAGACCAGACTGCATGACGGATCCTGTTTCTCTGGTACCAGCCAGCCCAACACGAAGCACAAGAGCCTGCAATCCACCAGCTGCGTGGGTGCTGCATCGAGTGGACCTCCCGTCGAGGCCTCTGATTAGGCCACCGGCGGTGCTGCTATCATTGTGGGACGTGAGGAGAGCGAGAGTGACGTCACCCAGCTACTATCGCCGCATTCCGGCAGCGGTCTCTCCGTTCCCCGAGCCTCAGCGAACCTACGTCTCAACGGCCACCCAGACGACCCAGTCGGACAGCGAGTGGGAGTCTCCGCAAAGAACCACCGAACCGGAGAATCGCCGCCCTCCGACACCGCCAAGCTCTCCGGAAAGCCGGTATACGCCACCCCCAAGAACCGAGCCCACTCATCGCTGCACGTCTTCACTGCAGCCTCCACCGCGGTGTAATCGGACGACGAACACTCCTTCCCTCGCGTGGCAACCATTAAACTAAAACTTGTCCATATGTAAATAAAACTGTTAACAAATAAGATGTATATATAATAAATCAGAAAACTCATCTTTGACTACAGCGATCTACTTCTTCCACGCGGCTTGGTGGAACAACGAGCTAACAACAAATAGCGATCAGTGGCAAAAAAAAAAGAATGGATTAGAGATGGAAAGGGAGAAAGTTAGAGGATGTTAGAGAGTTTTGCTACCTAGGGTATACAGTAAAGTACAATGGGGGACAGGAAGCACATGTGAAAGAGAGAGTACGGAAGGCTGGGGTGGTAATGGGAGAGGTATAAGGGATAGGAAGAAGAAGGTTTGGGAAGGATTGGAAAAAAAGGATTTGGTTATTTCACAGACTAGTGTGGACGGTAATAGAGTACTTAGCGGGGTTATGGGGGTAGAGGGAGTGGAGGGCGGTCGAGGCGGTGCAGGACAGATTTTTGAGATTAACATTAGAAGTGGATAGAAGAACACCGGGATATTTGGTGAGGGGGGAGCTACAGAGGGAGAAGCTAGGGATTAGGGCAGGGAGAAGGGCATGGAATTTTAAAAAAAAGCTGGAGAGAGAGGAGGGTAGCGAGTTAGCTAGGAGATGCTGGGAGGAGAGAAGGAGAAAGGTAGAAGTTGGGAGGCAGGATTCGAGATGGGAAAAAGAAAGGGAAAGCTTCTCTGCGGAAAGGGGAGTAGAGAGTAGAGACGTAGTCGCGAGAAGGAAGAGGAAATAACAGAGGAAAGAGAGGTGGGAAAAAATAGGGGAATCGAGGTACAACAGATGGTACAGGTTCGTGAAAGGAGAAGGGATACCAAGTTATCTGGAAAAGAACTAGGGGGAAAGTAGGTGGAAAAGGTTAGCAAGATTTAGGTCAGGAAGCGAGATGAAGGAGGCAAGGTACTGCGAGGAAAAGGAAAAGAGAAGGTGTAGGGTGTGCGAGGGGGAGGAGGAGACATAGGAGTACGTCTGGGAAAGGTGCGTGGGCTGGAATAGAAGGGGGGAAGGCTGGCAGGAGGTGGTGAGGGAGATGTTACGTGAGGAGGGGGTGGGAGAGGTCTGGATGAGAGAATTGAAAAGGATCAGGGATGTACAAGAGAATGAAAGAGTGAGAGATGAATGGGAAATGGAAGTCGATTGGGATAAGGACGAATGGGAAATGGAATAAGGTGAAATAGGATTAGGTTAAGTAAAGATGAGGATAAAGAATATGAAAAGGATAAGAGGGAAAGTAAGGGAACGGCAAGGCAATGGCACAGGGCGCAGGATGGCAGAAAATAAGTAAGGATAAGGTAGGATGTAAGAATAGGATAAAAATAGGTTGAGAAAATATGTAAAAGTTTGTAATGGGAGAGGAAAACGGGAGTCGTTGTAACCCTGAGGGGTGCAATAAATATTACTACTACTAGTAGCTGGTATCCTCCAAAGGTTCCCTTAAGATAGCTGGCACTCGCGTACAAAACGTACACAAGTCTCATCCGGTAAAGCAAATGATTAGAGGCCTTGGGGCCGAAATGACCTCAACCTATTCTCAAACTTTAAATGGGTGAGATCTCGGGCTTGCTTGAACTATAAAGCCACGAGTTCTCGGATCAGAAGGCCAAGTCGGCCACTTTTGGTGAGCAGAACTGGCGCTGTGGGATGAGCCAAACGCCGAGTTGAGGCGCCAGAGTCGACACTTATGGAATACCATGAAAGGCGTTGGTTGTTTAAGACAGAAGGACGGTGGCCATGGAAGTCAGAATCCGCTGAGGAGTGTGTAACAACTCACCCGCCGAAGCAACTAGACCTGAAAATGGATGGCGCTGAAGCGTCGCGCCTATACTCGGCCGTCAGCGGCATACGAGGCGGCCTAGGCCGTCATGAAGCCCTGACGAGTAGGAGGGTCGCGACGGTGTCCGCAGAAGGGTCTGGGCGTGAGCCTGCCTGGAGCCGCCGTCGGCGCAGATCTTGGTGGTAGTAGCAAATACTCCAGCAAGGCCCTGGAGGACTGTTGTCGAGAAGGGTTTCGTGCGAACAGCCGTTGCACACGAGTCAGTCGATCCTAAGCCTTTGGAGAAATCCGATGACGATGTTGGTGTATTTCTATGCCTGACACGCGCGTCGTGACGCCGGTGATTGTGCGAACGTCGGGCCTCGCTCGGCGTTCCCCCGGCGTGGGCGCGCGCGGTTTGAAATGTGACACACCCGTCGGGCGAAAGGGAATCCGGTTCCTATTCCGGAACCCGGCAGCGGAACCGTTTACAAGTCGGGCCCTCGCAAGAGAGTTCGTCGGAATAACCCAAAAAGACCTGGAGACGCCGTCGGGAGATCCTGAAAGAGTTTACTTTTCTGTATAAGCGTTCGAGTTCCCTGGAATTCTCTAGCAGGGAGATACGGTTTGGAACGCGAAGATCACCGCAGTTGCGGCGGTGTCCGGATCTTCCCCTCGGACCTTGAAAATCCAAGCGAGGGCCACGTGGAGGTCTCGCGCCGGTTCGTACCCATATTCGCAGCAGGTCTCCAAGGTGAAGAGCCTCTAGTCGATAAACTAATGTAGGTAAGGAAAGTCGGCAAATTGGATCCGTAACTTCGGAATAAGGATTGGCTTTGAGGATTGGGGCGTGTCTGGCTTGGTCGTAAAGCGGGTTTGGCTGACGTACCGGACTTGGGCGAGGTGATTGTTAACAACCGGATCCGAGCTTGGTCCCGTGCCTTGGCATTCCGCGGATCGTCTTTGCTGCGAGGCTTCAGCGGCGGTTCGCGGTTGCCGTCGTCCTCTTTGGCCGCTATTCAGCGGTCAGAAGAAGCACGGACTGGGGGAATTTGACTGTCTCAATAAAACAAAGCATTGCGATGGCACTAGCGGGTGTTGACGCAATGTGATTTCTGCCCAGTGCTTAGAATGTCAACGTGAAGAAATTTAAGCAAGCGCGGGTAAACAGCGGGAATAACTATAACTCTCTTAAGGACTCCTTGGTGAATGCCTTCAGCCCAAGAGCCCAAGTGCCAACCGTACACCTCCTTGCGGTGAGAGTGGGGCAACGCATTCGAAACGCTGGCGGCCGAGTACGGTGGCTAATCACGTGCCTCGGGGCTACCCAACCCCTTGGTCTGAGATGATCAGGTCCAGTTAAACCTGGTAATGCGCAAAAGGCGCTTGAAGCCGGCCGGTCCGCTGACCGTGCTGTGCCTGCGGTAGATCTAGGACGGTTGTCGGAAGCTGAATCCGGGAGCGATGATGGTGTAGAAGTATTCAGGTGTCGATTTCCTAGATGTGAGAGGGCCATCTTCAAGGCGACAGGACGCGGCGTTCATGAGCAGCATGTGCATCGCGACTGGTACTACGAACAGCAGTCGGCCAAGAGCACGAAGAAGGAGAGGTGGTCCAAAGAAGACAAGAATATGATGGCCAGGAAGGAATCTGAATTCATCCTGCAAGAAAAAGATGTCGAAAACGATAATCAAAAGCTTGCTGGGGTGTTTGACAAAAGGTCGGTCGATGCCATCAAAAGCCACATGAGGCGGCCAAGTTATAAGAAACGCATGGAGAGATACCTGGCGGCATTACAAGAAGCCGACGAGCAGTCTCGTAGCCCAAGTTACGCCTACGAGAGTGCCGGGGAGCCTGGTGGTGAGCCAGTAGAGGATGCAATGCTGGTATTTCTAACAGGCCTTCCATCTCTAGTGGGTGATGATTTTTGTGCCACAGCGTTGAATAATATCTGCAACCTTATAGAGCGGCGTATCCGAGCAGTGGTGGTGGTCGAACTTGGTCTCTTCCGTAAGGAAGTTTTTGACAGAATGACAGGAGGCAGGTGGAGGTCCTATCAAAGTCAAAGCAGCGGCGTGCCGACTATGCTCGGGTACAAGATCGATGGAGAAAAGATCCCAGTCGAACTGTCAAGCGTATCCTTGCGGAATAGCTGGGACGTGAGACCGGAATCAGTAAGGAGAGGATGGAGCCCTATTGGAAAGCAGTGTTTAGTAAGATCACGGGACTTGCACCTAACCTCCCTGAATCTGACCAAATCTCAGAGCAGCTGTGGGATCCCATTGATCCAAAAGAAATCCGGAAAGACTATCCACTGGCAAACACTGCTGCTGGACCAGACGGTTCTACAGCAAAGTCGATGAGGGAGATGCCAGCTTTGATACTGGCGAGGATATTTAACATCTTTATGTCGTGCCGTGATCGGCCGGAGCACTTGTGTTTGTCCAGAACAGTGCTTATTCCAAAAAAAAGGCGCCACGGACCC
Organism: Neodiprion pinetum; assembly: GCF_021155775.2. NCBI lineage: Eukaryota > Metazoa > Arthropoda > Insecta > Hymenoptera > Diprionidae > Neodiprion > Neodiprion pinetum. The sequence goes on from NC_060235.2 coordinate 10,807,872, forward strand.
TGGTGACTTTCGACCGATCACCGTCTCGTCTGTAATAACGCGCACTTTTCATAAAGTCCTGGCTAACAGGCTAAGAATCGTCTGGATAGACGAACGGCAAAGGGGATTTCAAGACACTGATGGGTGCTGAGACAACGCGCTGTTATTAGACCTAGTGGTTCGATATCACCGAAAGATAGCACAAAAAGATGTTCTTGGCATCTCTTGATATGGAAAAGGCATTCGACTCCATGATTTTTGAGGCACTAGAAGAGGTAATGAACACGAAAGGTGTGCCAAGATCCATGGTGGTATATATCATGAAAGTCTATTGCGAAAGTAGGACCATCTTACAGCACGGAGGTTGGGATTCATGTAAGATTCACCCGACGTGTAGCGTAAAGCAGGGTGACCCATTATCACGCTACTTGTTTGATTTCGTTATAGACGAGATGATTAAGTAGCTACGCGAGGAGATAGGAGTAAACGTTGATGGGCTCAGAGTTGACCTGCTTGCGTTTGCAGATGACATCATTTTTGTCTCGTCTACAGAAATCGGGATGCAAACGCTGCTGAACAATGTGATCGATTTCCTCTATTTCTGTGGGCTCGAGGCAAATGCTAATAATTGTCTTACAGTGACTATTAAAACTGTGCCTGAAGGAAAGATGACCTTTTCCGACAAATGTTCCTTGAAGATTCAAGGAGTATCTGTACCAGCGTTGAGAAGAATAGACGAGTGGAAATACCTTTGTATATACTTTACCCCGGAAGGCCGATCAACAGCCAAAGTCCGAAAGCAGCTGACGGAGAATCTAGTAAAGCTAACGAAGGCCCGATTGAAGCCGCAACAGTGCCTATGGGCACTACGGACGATAATACTACCTGCAGTGATGTATCAGTTGACCATGAGCGTGACAACCTTTGGGTACTTGCGTTCGATACATCAGAAAGTCCGTGACGAGGTGCGAAAATGGCTACACTTTCCGCATGACCGCCCCAACGCCTATATACATACTAACATTAAGGATGGCGGCCTGCGAGTGACGTCGTGAGATGGAAGGCTCCGGCAGACAGGTGGAACCGGCGAGATAGCCTGACAAGGTCGGATTATGTGATCGGGGAAGCAGCGAATCTGTATGTGTTAGGTGAAGTGAGGGCGGCTGAAATGAGGATACGCTTCGAGGGGCGGTTAAATAAGACCAGCAAGGAGATAGACGAACTCTGGGCGAAGAAACTATACGCGTCTGTAGATGATGTGGCGATGAATAACTCGCGTCTAGTCCCAGGGCAGCATTCATGGGTCAGCAATACGACGAGATTCCTGAGCGGTAAAGACTATGTCAGCTGTTGCAACGTGCGAATCAATGCGTTGCCGACCCGCTCTCGAATAGCTAGAGAAAGAAGGAAAGAGAAGACTTGTCGGAGCGGATGCGGCTAAATTGAGACCATGAATCACGCAGTTCAAGTCAGCCATAGAACCAACTTGACTAGAAAACTGCGACATGACACTATCACCAAATACCTTACAAAAAGATTCAGGAAGGGAGAATATCAAATTGCGCAGGAGCCGCACTTTCAGACCACAGAAGGACTTCGAAAACCTGATATTCTGGCTACGTTGAGCCACACGTCTATGATCGTGGACGCCCAAATTAAAAGTGATCTGACGGATCTAGAGAGAGCGGACAGAGACAAGGTCGCAAAATACGCCACCGCCTAGAAATTATCGAAGAAATCGAACAACGATGCTTAACCAGAATAATACTTGGCCTTTCTGCGACTCTAAACTGAAGAGGAGTATGGGGTAGAACATCAGCTCAACAATTACTGGCAAGAGAAGTCATCAGACAGCAGGACATCAGCATTATATCAACAAGGATCCTCATCGGAACGATTGCGGGGTGGAATATGTTCAATTCGGTGACGTCGGTAGAACCTAGAAAAAGAAAAAGAAAAAAAAAAAGGAATTGGCTGAAGTTTAAACGAGGGAAGGGATTCGACATACGAAGACAGGTCCTGGAAAATACTGCACCGGATTCTCGGATGATTCGGGCATAATGTTATTTACACTGAACTTTGGTACCTGTGAATAATTGAGAAAAAAAAAAACCGAATGCCTCGTCATCTGATTAGTGACGCGCATGAATGGATTAACGAGATTCCCACTGACCCTATCTACTAACTAACGAAACCACTGCCAAGAGAATGAGCTTGGAAACATTAGCGGGGAAAGAAGACCCTGTTCAGCATGACTCTAGTCTGGCACTGTAAGGAGACATGAGAGGTGTGTAGCATAAGTGGGAGGTGGCAGCATCGCCGGTGAAATACCACTACTTTTATCGTTTCTTTACTTACTTGGTTAGGCGGAGCGCGTGCGTCGAGGACTTTCGTCCTGGCTGTCACGGTATTCTAGAGCCAAACGTGAAAGAGTAGCGTGAGGCTTTGGCCGATTGTCGATCATACTCCCGCGTGATCCGATTCGAGGACACTGCGAGGCGGGAAGTTTGACTGGGGTGGTACATCTGTCAAAAAATGACGCAGGTGTCCTAAGGTCAGCTTAGCGAGGACAGAAACCTCGCGTAGAGCAAAAGGGCAAAAGCTGGCTTGATCTCGATGTTCAGTACGCATAAAGACTGCGAAAGCACGGCCTATCGATCCTTTTGGCTGAAAGAGCTTTCAGCAAGAGGTGTCAGGCAGTTACCGCAGGGATAACTGACTTGTGGCGGCCAAGCGTTCATGGCGACGTCGCTTTTTGATCCTTCGATGTCGGCTCTTCCTATCATTGCGAAGCAGAATTCGCCAAGCGTTGAATTGTTCACCCACCAATAGGGAACGTGAGCTGAGCTTAGACCGTCGTGAGTCAGTTTAGTTTTATCCTACAGATGACTCGTCGTTGCCATAGTAATTTTGCTCAGTACGAGAGGAACCGCAAGTTCGGACATTTGGTTCACGCACTCGGTCGAGCGGCCAGTGGTGCGAAGCTACCATCCGTGGGATTATGCCTGAACGGCTCCAAGGCCGTATCCTCTCTAGTTTAAGGGGGCAACGATATTTCTAGGAGTTTCATGGGTCGAAAGGCTCAAAACAATGTGACTTTCCTGGGTGGCGGTCCACGGACCGGTCGTCGCACGAACTCTGTTTGCCAGGCTGGGACTTTAGCCTTCGTCGGGATCTTCTCGCTCGTCGGTCTGGCCTTGAACGGTCGATCATGGGTCATCCAGTTCGATGTCGAGACTCGGAACCGTCTGTAGACGACTAAGGTACCTAGTGGGGTGTTGTACTCGGTAGAGCAGTTACCACGCTGCGATCTGTTGAGACTCGGCCCTTGGCTTGAGAATTCGTCCTGTCGGTCAGACGAGGCCCCAATGTTCGTGTTTGCAGAGCTGGCTCGATGCCGGTCACGCGACGCGTCGATCGTCCTTCGTCGGACGAGTCGCGGGCGGACCGGCGCGGCCGTGCTCTGCTTGCCGAGCGTGTGCGATGGCAATGGGAGTACGGGAAAGTATTTTAAATATGAGATTTCTGGGCCACAGAACGGTGGCGTACTGGCAGAGTAGCCCCGATGCCTACCTTACCGACAGTCGATATTTCACCACCGCGATGGTGAGCCTCACCCACGATCTTGTTACCGGCTGTTAACATAAATGACGTCACCAGTATTTTCGCCCGATTTCACCAAGATACAGTTTGACAATTTAGTATTTGCTGAGTCGGATGAGCAGCCATTTCGATTATCGCTCAGTCAGATGAGCATCCATTTTGATCATTGTTCAGTCGGATGAGCACCCATTTCGATTTTTTCATCGTCATATGAGCAGGCATTTAAAATTTTTTTCTTTTATCGTTAGATGGTGAACATTTTACCGACGAAATTGTTATCCCCGATCTTACCGACAGTTTGGTGTTACCGGGTGTTACCGCAGGTTTGTCGTATGTGGCGCCCCCCCACTGAAATATTGATCAATCGATATTCCATCGATCGATACTGCGTGATGTTTCCAATGCTCGCCGCAAGATGGTCACTTTTATCTTATTTTATCATGTGGTTTGGGATGAACGTCCCAATAAAAAATAACATTTGGATGCTTCGAATATATGTTTATTTTATTTATCAACAATGACATTCTATTTTCAGCTTATACATAATAATGGAAATAGATCATTTTATTTCAAATTGAACAAATAACCTCACACATATTTTCATTATTCACACAATCAGAACAATAATCAAACATCCTCTTCCAAAATTGACTTATACCAATTTTTTAATTGTACCACTAATCGGGTTGTACTCTACAATACGATCCTGCAACATCATGCAATAGGCTGCGGTGTTCGCGGAAAATTCCACGCTTGCGTCAAATTCCATTCGAATATCCACCGGTCCGGTCTTCAACGATTCATTTTGTTCAGAGCAATCGATATCGATGAGGGGAGCTTGGTTCATAAATTCACGCTTCGATAACAATGGTTTGGCCTCTTTGTTGTAGTAGACCGTTTGAAATTGAACATACATGTTGTAGAGAATGGCGTACTGATTATGGTATATATCGAGATTCAAATTTCCATAGGGATAACACTACGAGTTGAGGGAGAGTTTTACATGTCTGATTCGACAATGATCAAATTCGCTGGCATTTTTCTGGGGATCGTTTCTTCTCGCAGTTTGGAATCCCAGAACGACATATCTCGGCTTCTCCAACTGCGTCGATGTCTTGACCGTCCAGACATGTCGCGTCGGTAACGGGAGTATCGGATACACGTACATTTCCCAAGAACGAAAACTCATGGATATGGCCGGATCCTTGGCAATTCAGTTGAGTAGCTGGATTTTCGGTTTATCGGCTAGTTTGATGTAGGTTAGCAACCACTCGATTTTATCAAGGGTAATTTTGAAGTTTTACGTTGGCGAGATCTGAATCACCGTGTTCAAATCGGTGTTGGAACGTGTGAGAATCAACTTGTGTTTGCCATTGACGATGACTCGACAATAATCTTTGGCGAAGCCCAGCACATAATTCAACGGTAGAACAACATCGAAATTCCCAGAAGCATCAGTTAGTTTGGTATCACCGCTCAACCAACCGATATTCTCCAGACTATATTGCTGACCGGGACTTGGGGATAAGTGACCCTCCATAACGCTGGTCACTCTATCTAATAATAAAGTTTCGAACAAATAAACAGGTATAAAAAGATTATAATAACAATAGTATGAAAAGATTATAATAACAATAGTATAAAAAAGATTATAATAACAATAGTATACGCATGAAGTTGGCGGTGGGGTGAGATGCCGAAAACAAAACAAAAAGCATCTAGCAAACACAACTTCCTTTGACAGCTGTCATCGGCTGTTTATGACGTTCTTTGACAAATATCTTTATAGGTATCTGTTTCTGACACGCAAAAAATGAACATGCAAACGAAAATTATCAAGATGATTCCCGATGGAAATTGTCTTTTTCGCGCGCTGGCGTATCGTGTATAAGGCACTCAAGATCGACACGCACAGGTGAGACTGATTGTGAGTATCGTTTCAAATGAAGTGCATAATTGGTCTACATTTGCGGGTTTTATTACAGGTAATGAGTCAAACGGTGCTGTGATTAGGTCACCTGGTGATTACAAATTACATATGAATAAAAATGGAATTTACGGGGGAGAAGCAGAATTAGCTGCAGCTGCGGACATTTTTAAGATATGTTCAATCGTATATCGCGAAGAATAAATTGATCCATACCGAATCGGATCCCAAAATGAAACACAATTCTCGCTACTCTTCACCGGCGTCGGAGACAGTGGACACTTTGATGTCTTGCAGAACCAAAATAAAATTCAGATAGTGAGTAATAAGTATCAAAAGTAACAAGCAAATGAGGGTAAATCTAAATATATCACCAAACAGTCAAAAGGACAGCCAGGATTCACGATGGCAATGGAGAAAGAAGGAGTTTCAAGCAGCAGACAAGGCGATGAAGATGGTGGATGGTCGGAAGTATCACAAAAGACAGAGGAAAATAAAATTGTAAGTGCGAAGAACCAAATAAGCCAGAGAATAATATCCAACAAATATTCGTATAACCAGGCAAGAGGACGACCAGGATCGATGTTGACTACAAGAAAAAGAGGTGTTTTGCGGAGTGAACAGCAACGCAAATATAGAGGAAAAAAATAATATGAAGAAGGTGATTTTGGAGAATAACAAGCAGAGCGATAGCAAAAATAATTCAGCAAGTCAAGGAGATAGATCGATATCAATGGAGAAGGAACACCAATTTTCAACCAACGAACAGAAGCTTAGATTGATGAAAAAAAGAAAAGTAAGCACAGAAGGAATTGAACTGGACAGCAAGAGACAACGAGTTGATGAAACGATAGACGAAAAAGAAGTGTATTAACGACTTATGAGCAGGAATGACGTATCTGAAATTCTTGTTTGTGATGAAATATTAAGTGACAGTGATACGTTGACATCGATGGAGAAGGAACTGTCTGTATTCAGCCAAACAATAGAAGATAGCAGATACAGGTTGGAATTAGACAGAAACAGAGAACGAGTGGAAGCAATGAATAGTGAATCAATCATTGCTGAGCATCGTCACAACGGGGATATTGAAAAAATTGCTCCTACATTGTTTTAAAATTTGCTGCATCAGGATTGATATCTATTATCGGTCTACCAATAATTTCTAACAGGTTTGCTCTTCTTGCGTCATTTTCTCTTAGCGCTAGCTGAGTTTGTGCGTCGTAGATGTAAATTTGTCCATATCTCGGTCGGTTATTGTTTGCGGTCTCTAAACTTGTAGATATTTTGTAACTCAAATCCCCGATTATTTTCATTACATATGGTCCTGGATTCCCCAGAACTGCCACGGTACAATTGAATGATGCAAACGCAAACGCGTCACTATTCAATTGTACCGTGGCAGATCTGGGGAATCCAGGACCATATGTGATGAAAATAATCGGGGATTTGAGTTACAAAATATCTACAAGTTTAGAGACCGCAAACAATAACCGACCGAGATATGGACAAATTTACATCTACGACGCACAAACTCAGCTAGCGCTAAGAGAAAATGACGCAAGAAGAGCAAACCTGTTAGAAATTATTGGTAGACTGATAATAGATATCAATCCTGATGCAGCAAATTTTAAAACAATGTAGGAGCAATTTGTTAAGGGAGAAAGCCTGGTGAGATTAAACTTTGTTGCACTCAAGGAAGACGATACACGGCGATACAATGCGCCAACTTGTGGAGAGCTAGCAGCTCTAATCGTTTCAGATGACGGGGCAGTATCTGAAAATATAGAAGTATAAGTATTTCCAAAACAAGACCGTGCAGTTGGATATGTGCCGAAATATTCGCATCACGTTGATCCAATGACTTTTCCATTACTATTTCCGAGCGGTGATTTAGGATGGAGCTATAATATAAAACACGTAGGAACAAACAAGAAAATCTCTCCTGTTCAATACTATGGACATCGATTGGCCTTACTTCGAGGTGAAGCACAGAATCAGTTGTTGCGGAGCGGACGTTGACACAACACTATGTGATTCATGCATATCTCACAATCGAATCGCAGCGTTTATTGTTTTCAAGAAATAATCAAAAGCAACTGCGTGTAGAATGTTACAAGGGAATGACTGATCACATATCGAATAGTGAAGCGAATACGTCGGATCAAACAAGACTTGGGAACCAAATGATTTCACCATCAACATTTTCCGGCAGCATGCGACATATTCAACAGCAGTAGCAAGATGCAATGGCAATAACAAGGAAAGTTGGACGTCCGGATTTATTCATCACAATGACATGTAATCCTAAGTGGCCGGAAATATGTATGGTATTAAAAGATTTTCCTACAGGTACCACTGCAAACGACATTCCAACAATAGCTTGTCGAATATTTAACATGCGGCTACAACAGGCACTAAAGGAAATCGAAAGCGGTTCAGTATTTGGAAAGATTGAAGGATACGTATACACAGTTAAATTTCAGAAGAGAGGCTTACCGCATGCTCACATACTATTCATCCTCAATAACAGTGACACACTTTTGACTCCAGAAGCAATTGACAGTTTTGTATCTGCAGAAATACCAGGCAAACAAATACATCAACAACTATATCAAGCTGTCACATCACACATGCTACACGGCCCTCACACATCCAAAATACCATGCTGGAATTCGGTAACGAAGTCATGCTCAAAGAAATTTCCGAAAGACTTAGTGGAAAACACTGATATAAGTGGTGCCGGTTTTCCAAAGTATCGCAGAGGAAAAAATACAGACATAAACTATTACCGCAACCGCGTGGAAGGAAGAAATATCCAAGTAGACAACAACATGGTTGTGCCTCACAATCCATACCTACTTGCAAAGTACGACTGCCACATGAACGTAGAATATTGTGCGTCAATAATGACTATCAAGTATGTCTTCAAGTACATCCACAAGGGACATGATCGTGCAAGAGTACAGATAACTGATTCAAACAGCGAGAGTGATGGTCAGCCAATAATCAACGAAATACAGGATTATGTAGATTCGCGTTACGTAGGACCGATGGAAGCAGCTTGGCGTATACGAGAACTACCAATACATGGACGAAGTCACGCAGTCACACGCTTACCTGTACACCTACCGGGGCAGCAATACGCAACGTTTGAGGAAGGTAGAGAAGTCGAAGCCGCTACAAATGAAAAAAAGTGGAGAACCCATCTTATTGCATAGTTTAAATTGAACAGCATAGATGAAATGGCAAGAAATGTAACTTACGGGAACACGCCAGATTACTATTCGTTTCAAGAAGCAACAAAAACGTGGAAAAATAAAATATACATGTATAGTAGTTAGCAGAATGACAAATGTTTCACGAAGGGATTCAGAAAGATTTCACCTCAAACTAATCCTTGGACGTGCAACAAATGCATGGAGTTTTATAAATTTACGCACTGTAAACGGGAAAGAATGGAACACATTTAGAGATGCTGCAGTGGATATGGGTTTAACTGCGACAAATGACGAAGCTTTCAAGATATTCGACGTAGCTGTTTCAATACTTATGCCGAAACGGTTACCCCATTTTTTTGTATGGTATTTAATCGGTGAAAGGCCATCGAACGCGATAGATTTATGGAATACTTACAAGAAAGCACTATCTGAAGACTTCGTGGATCAGCATGAAAATAGAGCACTATGTGCAATTGAGCATCTTCTCAGAGCTGAAGCAAGATCATGTGCAGATTTTCACTTACCAATACCGGAGATAATTTTCGAAAATGCAGCAGGAGAAATAACAGTGAAAAATATAGAAACCTTCGCAAAGAAAGGCAGTAAACTGGTGGAACAATTAAACAACGATCAGAAAATAATTTATACACAAATTTTTGATAAAATTATGTATGACAAAAGTACCGGTAGAAAACAAGAAAAATGCTTTTACATCGATAGATCAGGAGGAACAGGAAAAACATTTTTACACAACGCGTTATACTACATGTTGAAATCTGAAAAAAAAGATGTCGCATGTGTTGCTTGGACAGGTATAGCAGACAGCTTACTACCATATGGAACAACCGCGCACAAAACATTTGGATTACCATTGACACTGCAAAAGGAAGGAACAATTTTCACAAATGCAACGATGAAAAAAAAAAAAATACAAAGTATAGATGTATTTATATGGGATGAATGTTCGATGATACCGAATAATGCTTTAGAATTGATCGACAGAACGTTAAAAAATATAATGGAAGACGCATCACCGTTTGGTGGGAAGACTATAATACTAGGTGGAGACTTCAGACAAGTTCTACCAATTGTGAGACGAGGAGGTAAACAACAAATAATAGAGGAAACAATTAAATACTCTATACTTTGGAGTATATTCGAAAAATTAAGCTTGAAAAAAAAATTTGCGAGCAAAGGAGGATGCCGCAAAGTTTTCAGAGTGGTTACTTAATATAGGTCATGGAGAAGAGGAGTTGTTTGTACCAGAGAAAAAAATACAAAGCAACAATTTATTAGACGATTTATATCCAAGAAATCTGCCACTTGATGAATTAACAAACAGAGCTATCTTAGCTCCATTGATTGTCAAAGTTAATCAGTTAAATACAGAAATACTACGCAGAATGGATGGCAATATATTCGAATCAAGAAGCATAGATTACGCAACATTACAAGGAATTGATACTGCAGATGCAGCACTTGTCGAAGAAGCTACTCTGCGATATCCGATAGAGTATTTAAATGGATTAACGCCATCAGGTTTACCACCACACAATCTACAGCTGAAAGTCGGAGCAATTGTGATGTCATTGCGAAATTTTTGAATATCAGATGGTTCATGCAATCGAACACGGTTAGTTGTAAGAGAAATTCACTCTAGAATTTTGATTGGTGAACTTCTAACCAGAGAGCGAAAAGGGCAAATAGTAGAAATACCAAGAATTAAATTAGATACGCGGGGAGACACAGATATGCCATTTATCCTCCATAGGCGACAGTTTCCAGTCAGGTTGGCATTTGCAATAACTATAAATAAATCACAAGGACAAAGTTTTGACCACGTGGGACTATTCATTGACCGACCAATCTTTGGATATGGTCAACTCTACGTTGCATTGTCACGATGCAGGTCGAAAAAAGGTATAAAAATTCAACTGAAAAAAAAATGAAAATGCAATAAAGAACATTATGTACAAGGAAATTATTGAATAAATACTGTATAATGTACATACATCAAGGCCACAAACGAACAAATAAACATGGATGAACTTAAAAGAAAAATACACAGGAGGTGATAGGAGTTCGAGAGGTCGAGGGATTGACCCCCTCTACTGACTCCACCGGGACCTCATACGAAGAAGGAAAAAAAATACTGTATAAAGGAAAAAAGAAGCGAAAGGGAAAGAAAAAGGAGGAGAAAATACAAATGAAAAGAATACAGAATCAGCAATGAAAGGAAAACCAGCAAGAATACAAAAATCACTGAAAAAATGGACAACAGAGAAAAGAGAAAGAAAAGCCAAGAGGAGCAAGAAGATGCAAAAATAGGTAGCAGCATAAAACGATAAAGAGGAAATAAAGTACAACGTATGGAAATTTAAACAATCATGATTTGTAATTGGATGTTCAAATCCATAAATAACTTCCACTAAGAATTTTCTTATTTTGTGATTATTCAGATGTAAATTCACCCGTGTCGGTCATTTGCTGAAAAAGCCGAAACGCATGCAATGAAATAGAAACTTGTGAGAAAATAAAAGTTAGCCTATGAAATTAGGAAACAAATAGTAAAATTAGAAAAAAGATATAAGGATGTATTGACTGAGTTGAAGATAAGAAAAAAATGTAAATTATCAGAAATAAAAAAATGGTGAAACTACAAATTTGTTAATGTAAAATTGCAAATATTTCTACGATATTCATACCATATTAAATTTCTAGATAAATAAAAGAAATATATAAGTACATATCTATTATACCTATACATGCAACAACAAAATTAATTACAAATAATTATATTCCGACATTTGACAGTTCAAATGAAACACCGTAGCTAATGAAAAGAGGCAAAAAAATAAGAATAGGTGAGCGCTGCCCAGTGTGGTGATATTTTGTTTTGTAAACAGATAAATTAAATCAAACATGCCGAACAAAGTAAGTATACCATTGAAAATATGAATGAATAAATAGCAAAGTAAGCAGTATGATGAAATTAATAAACATTCTCGAAACAGGACAGCGATGAGGTTTTGCAGCGGTCGGGCGAGAAAATACCAGGTAAAGCATATCGATATAATATTGTTACAAAGGGTGAAATGACCCGTTTTGCCCCCTTTTAATGATCTAGTAGTCATCATAGATAAAAGACGTTTATAAACCTCTTATGTCTTTAAATAGAATAAGGTTGCTCCGTCAACCAACATTATTGTAAAAACAGTCTTGTTTCAGACTTAAAACGAGAAACACATATCTTGCAACTAAAGCTTTTTCACGACATTTTATTTACGCCTTTGATTTTGGCTTGATAATCCAACTCACGGATCCATATTTATTTCCGTAACGTCCAAGAACGTTAGAATATAGTAGTATGTAAATCCAAACTCAACTCGGCAAACCAAAGAGCCGGACTTTTTTTGAGAATCATTACCAGTGAATTCTATATCTAGCCATAAAAAATGGGAAAATAATTACTTATATACAATCATTTGTCAAAAAAAGAAATAAATATCGACATGTGAAAATACAGTCAAACACGTATCAATCCGTAAGCAAATAATTTAACGCCCTTTTCACCAAACAAGATGACGGATTAGATGATCTGCTGTGCGCGGCAGCAAAAGCAGCAGAGGAGGAGCTGTTGCTTGAGACGGACGACGAAGAGTGGTCCGTCTAAGTATGGTAAATAAAAATTATACAAGGAAATGTAAAGAAAATGATAAAAAATTTATCATTCTACAGCAAAAACATCCCAAAGTCCCAAAAACGAAAGCGGTCAGCTTCGAACTGAATTTAAAGTAAAAAATGTAAAATAAATTTATTTGAAAAAAAAAGGATTGATATCAATTATTTGTACATTATAAACCAGACACAGTAGACTCTATATCTCTATATGTATATATACGTAAAAAAATCGACCTCGAAAAATAATGGTGGCTCCATTCACATTAGAAAAGAAAGCAAAGCCTATCCGACACAAAACTCGATTCAAGAGAAGAAGTTTCCAGAAAGAAACAAAACTCATGGAAAAGGAAAAGACTAACACAAAACAAACAACTTCGAATATTGAAGACACCAGTTCGCTGTTGTTCTCCGGCCGACACGCACGCCAGCCGGGGCCTATCCTATACTCCCGAACTCCTCAACTCCTCAACTCCTCAACTCCACAACTCCTCAATTGCACAACTCCTCAATTGCACAACTCTTCAATTCCCCCAAGAGCCCTTCCAAATATTGGTCGATAATGTGTCGAACAACCCTACACCGTTCAACGAAAAATGATAACCGACTGAGAGCCCGAAGTAGGTACGTGACCAGGCCTCCGTATTCACGGCTCAACATCGGTCCGCATAATGGGATCTCAACGGTCCAAGGAACTGCGCCCGCATCTTGCTCCGCCTTGATGGCAACGAATGTAAGCTCTTTGAGAAGTTTGTTAATTAATGAGAAATAATTCAATTCCATTTTGAAAGATCCGTAAAAGAACAATTGTCTTTCAAAATTTCCTTTCCTGCAATCATTATTTTGTGCAACTGGTCTCCATTTTGTAGTTTCGAGGCGGGGTGACGCTTTATTAGTCGAAATCGGTTTACGGTCAGTTTGATTTTCTGCGTTGTACTTAACGCTTAGTCGGAATCGGATTTCGGTCAACTTGATTTTCTGCGTTGTACCTAACAATCGCCCCGAGCGTTGCTCTGTAATTAAGAGAAAATGATTTTAAGATAGGCTTGATTTTTTACGGAATTAGAATTGAATTATTTCTCATTAATTAACAAACTTTTTAAAGAGCTTACATTCGTTGCCATTAAGGCGAAGCAAGATGGGCGAAGCTCCTTGGACCGTTGAGATCCCATTGCGCGGACCGAAGATGGTACGTATTCACGGCTCAACATCGGTCCACGCAATGGGACCTCAACGGTCCAAGGAGCTGTGCCCGCATCTTGCTCCGCCTTGATGACAACTCATGTAAGCTCTTTAAAAAGTTTGTTAATTAATGAGAAATAATTCAATTCTAATTCCGTAAAAAATCAAGCCTATCTTAAAATCATTTTCTCTTAATTACAGAGCAACGCTCGGGGCGATTGTTAGGTACAACGCAGAAAATCAAGTTGACCGAAATCCGATTCCGACTAAGCGTTAAGTACAATGCAGAAAATCAAACTGACCGAAACCCGATTTCGACTAATAAAGCGTCACCCCGCCTCGAACCTACAAAATGGAAACGAGCTGCACAAAATAATGATTGCAGGAAAGCAAATTTTGAAAGACAATTTCATGTAATCTTTGTGTTATTCCAATATCGAAAATCTATTTTACTTTTTTTTGTCTTTCACTTTATTAGGTTTATTCCTTCATAAAGCAAGTATAGGTTAACCTACGCATGTCAAGGAAGTACAAAAAATCTTTAAAAACTTGATTAGCCGTAGCGTCTGCAATAATAACCAAGATGGGAGCTGATAAAGAAGAGAAGGTTTGTTTTATTAACCAATCCTCATGAACCTCATGAATATTTCTGAGGAGCTCTAAAGAAATGTTCGATTCTTCCTCACGAGAACGGGAACTGACTCGGGCGAAAGAAGTTTCTGGGGAGACTCGCAAATAAACAATTGAATCTACTCTGAGCTCAGACGAGCGAAGGAGAAGATCGAAATTTTTCATCGATCAATGAGATTCGAAGTCAACTTCGAACTAAATTTAAAGTGAAAAATGTTAAATAAATTTATTTGAAAAAAAAGGATTGGTATCAATTATTTGTACTTATAAACCAGAAGCAGTAGACTCAATATCTCTATACGTAGATATACGTAAAAAAATCTGAAAATAATAACTATAGCAAAATAAGTCGCCGAATGCAATTGGGCTTGCATGGCATCAGGGGTTTTTCAATTGTGAGTGGATTCGTTGACAAAAATAATCTGAGCAGACCTGCATAGGAAGCCAATAGCAATGTCGGGTTGATCGGAAAAAACAGATCAACAGTTGCAGACCTGTCATCAAATCAACATAAATGGATTCACCTGTCTAATAGACAATGCATGAGGAAATAGTGAGGCGCGTAGCACCGAGGTGGGGTTGGCACGCAAGGCGCGCAGGGGCGAAGCCCCTAGTAATACTGAAATTTTCATTCCGATCAATCTTCACACCGTTCAACTCGTAGCGTACTTCCTCAAACAAATGGCAAATAGCCATATTGATTAATTTCGTGGTCGTCACCGCATTTACACCATCGTCCTTTGTAATTTTGTCGTAAATCTGGAGGAAGCTTCCACTGGGCAGTAGACAGAAGTAGCACCACAAGCGGGGTTCTACTTACAGATTCCTGTTACCGACACTTATCGAGATTCTCTCAAGACTCAAACCCTTTTCCGCGATGACGTCACAGCTTTCGTACCGACTTGCGGTCAAAAACGTGCAACCTTACCAACGGTTGTATCAATCAACGTCAAAAATCGCACTGCCTTACCGACAATTCTTATCGGTCGAAGGTCAAAATCGTGCTGTTTTACCGACCGAAGGTCGAAGTCTCCATGTAGTGCTCGCCTGCCAACGGTAGAGGGCATAGCGGGGGCCGTGAACTTTTTTACCGACCTGGATGTCGGTTACCCGTCCCGCATTTTTTTCCACGATAGGATTGTTGATGTGTAACATCAACCAGTTCGAATTTTTTTTCCATGGTAGGATTGCTGATGTGTAACGTCAACCACCCCACATTCCTCTCACACGTTATCAACCACGCGACATTCCAAAATTAATGGTTCTGAGAATTGTTTTTCACTTACTCGAATGCCGGTTTGATATCAACCACGTGACATTCTTTTTGGCTTGTAACTGTCATGTGAACTTTACTATGAATTTTGAACAAGTTCAGTCAAGACCAGAGTGCAAGGTCGACCGATAGCTGCGGTACATTCAGAGACAAGGATCTGAGGTGTCGGGTTACTATCGCTCTAAGAATGCTGAAGGGTGCGCTCGCATACACAAATATACGTACAGCTGCTCTTTAAGAAGGACGCTCATCACTATAAACGATTATTAAGTCTCAACTTGTCAAGTATACGTGAGGAAAAAGCTCAAGTAGGAATCCGCGAAGTGTTTAAGATTGATCCATATTATAGAATCGGCGTACAGAATCTTGGACAAATCATCATCAACAGCGGAGATTCAGAAATGGTAAAAATTCGGGAGTCAGAATATTCGGCTTCTGAACAAAATTTTGCGAAAGGCTTCAAGGATTGGAGAAAAGATGAGAATTATCACAACGCTCGGACTGTAGAAAGCGCTCGCAAAAAAATTCAAACGTCTTTAGAAAAGGTACGCGGAAAGTAAGAAGAAGCGATCGAGTTCACTGGGAAGATTTGGAATCAGCTGTCGAGGGGAGAATTCGAACTGGATCCATCGGCAATTTGAAGCATAAAGATGTAGAGAGATTTCTATAAGACGCAAAGGTACTAGCTGTGACAATACTGAAAAACGCTTTGAAGAAAGACAGGAGCTTGAAAGCCAACGTTATCCTGGCTTGTAAATTTGAAGTTAGAAAAGATGATCGCACGGTGGAAGAGATCGAATTTTTTAATACGAGAAATGAAATCATCCTCCATACAACGGATATTAACGAATGTTTCACCGGAAACGCGCAGGAGCATTTGTTGAAAAAGGTGGAAGATTTCCCGGAAGATGATTCAGGCTAGTCGCTGACTAAAATAATCAATTTGATTGTGAATATAAACAAGTACATGCCACTACGAGGCGGAGTGTTCACATACACCCCGTTACCTAAGCATATCAGTGATAAGAAGGCTGTGGTCAACATCAGAAACAAAGACTCTCACTGCTTTCTTTGGTCGGTCACCGCAGCTCTGTTCCCAGCCGACAACAACAATCCCAACGCGACCAGCTCGTACCCGCATTTCAGCTCAGTGTGACGGTATGATGGTGTGAAGTTTCCTATGTCTCTAGACAAAAACACCATTTCAAAATTTGAGAAGCTTAACGGTCTTTCAATTAACGTTTATGGCATAGACCAAGGTGATCGGAAAAAAAGTGAAATAGTACCGATTTACCTGAGTCAGAACGAGTCTGAGAAACCTGTAATTCATCTTTTAGCGATGGAAACTGAAATCACTGACGATGACGATGATGTTGATATGGAAAATTATGAAAAAAATAGAATCTTTCATTTTCTTCATATCTTTTCATAAATGTCGTATGATTATATGATAGATGTTTGACTCACTTCCAATCTGGAAGATGTTTGACAAAGCACAATGTATATTGCATAAATTTAAACAAAACCAAAGTTATCTTACCAGCAGAAGAGGACAAGATTCTCAAATTTAAAAATTTTAAGCACAAAGAAACCGTTCCATTCTGAATCTACGCAGATCTAGAATGTCTACTGCGGACCACTCTGAAATGTTTTGGGGAAAATAGAACGATTTATCGGGAGCATCTCCCGTATAGTATAGCTTACTATCTACATTGTGCGTTTGACGATTCGCTTTCAAAATTCAAAATTAATCGTGGAGAGACTTCCAATCAATGTTTTGTGAATGAGTTGAAGGAATTGGCAGATTCGTTGGAAACTTATTTCAGAACTGTTGTCCCCATGAAAGCACTAAATTTCAATCAAATAAACGAACTTCATTTGACAACAGTGTGTCATATTTGTGGAAAACAGTTTACACTCACAGACGTAAAACATCGTGATCACTGCCATTTCACGGGAAAGTACCGTGGTGCTGCTCATCGAGGTTGCAATCTAAATTACCAGAATCCGCACACTATCTCAGTGATATTCCACAATCTGTCGGGTTACGATTCGCATTTTCAGATCAAAGCACCGGCTACATCGGTCGAGGGCTCAATTGAGCTTCTACCCGTAAACAAGGAAAAGTACATATCTTTCACAAAATATGTCAAGCGGACAGATATAGAGTTTAAAATCATAGATTCGTACCGCTTCATGCCCAGTAGTCTTGAGAAATTAGCAACGTATCTCGGTGATGATCAAAAATCAATCACACGAAAATTTTATCGTAGCTCAGATAAATTTCAATTATTGACCAGTAAAGGAGTGTTCCCGTACGAATATATAGACAGATGGGAGAAGCTCGAGGACAGACGGCTTCCATCCAAACAACAATTTTACTCAAAATTAAACGATCGGGATATATCAGACGACGACTATGCACATGCATGTGAAGTTTGGCAAACTTTTAACGTTTAAACTTTGGGAAAGTATTCGGACTTGTATTTACAGACGGACGTATTTTTACTAGCCGACATTTCTCAAAATTTTCGACAGAATTGTTGGGCAACGTACAACCTGGACCCGTTACATTATTACACCGTGCCCGGTCTGTCGTTTGATGCGATGTTAAAGTGTACCGACATCGAGCTCGAGCTTCTCACCGACCTGGATATGGTTATGTTTATCAGAAAAGGTATTAAAGGTGGTGTGTGACAGTGTTCAAACAGATACGCAGAGGCCAACAATAGATATATGGGAGCGGTATTCGATCCCGAGGTCGAAGAATCTTATCTCATGTACTTTGACGTTGATAATTTGTACGGTGCTGCTATGAGCTTTGCTCTGCCATACAGTTCTTTCGAATTGGTATCAGACTTCAGACAATGCGACGTTCTTACTATCTCGGACAACGCGGAGTTTGGTTACATACTAGAGGTAGATTTGGAATATTCTGAGAAACCGCATGAAACTCATAAAGATTCACCACTGTGTCCGGAGCACTACATACCTTCGATCTCGAATAGTGAGAAACCGAAATTGAAGCCCACGCTACTTTCTAAGAAAAACTACGTTGTTTAATATAGCGTTTTGGAACAATGCTTACAATTAGGCTTAAAATTACTCATAATTCACAGAGTTCTTAAATTCAGACAAACCCCGTGGCTCAGAAAATACATAGATTTGAATACCGATTTGCGCAAAAAATCTCACAACGAATTCGTGAGAAATATTTACAAACTGATGAACAACGCAGTTTTTGGCAAAACAATGGAAAATGTTAGGAAGTATTGAGATGTCAGGCTGATCACGAAATGGGATAAAAGATATTGTGCTAGAGCTACTATAGCCAAACCTTATTTTCACAGCTGCACCGTCTTCGACAAAGATATAATTATCGTCGAAATGAGTACGACAAAAGTCAAGTTGAATAAACCATTGTATGCAGGTTTCTCCATCATGGATCTGGCCAAATCATATATCTACGATTTTCATCATAAATATATGAAACGGAAATTTGACAACCGAGCAAAATTGATGTATACCGACACGGATAGTTTAATATACCACTACACCGTCCCCGACATATACGAATAGGACTTGCATAAATTCGATACGTCTGATTATCCGCTTGACAACGTTCATGGAATGCCTCTAGCGAACAAAAAAGTTCTCGGCTTATTGAAAAACGAGAATAACGGGAAAATGATGCTGGAATTTGTAGGATTGAGAGCAAAATTGTACGCGTTCCGAGTCTTGGGAGATGAGAAAGACAATAAACGCGCCAAAGGTGCCAAAAGATCAGCGTTGAGAAAAATAACTTTCAACGATTATTTGGAATGTGTTTTGAACCGTGAAAATTTGTTCACAAATCAGCATTTGATATTGAGTCGGAAGCGGGAGGTATACACCGTGGAACAGCAGAAAGTGGCACTGAGCTGGAATGACGACAAGCGGATCGTGTTTCAAAACACAACGGACACGCTTCCTTGGGGCTACAAGCCTGCACCTTAGCTTTGTAATTACCGTATAGTAATCTGTGTAGGATTTCATTTGTAACTGTACCATGATGTATATAATATTATTATCGGGTATGAAATAAAGAGGCACATACGTTTTTGACAAAAATTCATTTATTCAATGTTACATGTCCGATTCGTTGATCCAACTGTTGTGTGTATTGTCAAAACCTAACCATTCAACATATAGTTTTTTTTCACGCTTCTTGAGCACGTTCTTCACTAGATAGATGTCCGGATGTTTAACCTTGAGTAGCTCTTGTTCGTAGAAACCACCAGCGATGGGTTGATCTCGGTAGTTTTTGAGCTTGTACGTCACAGGATGAGTATTTTCCACTCGACTCATCGTGAATATTTCAGTCGTCCAATTGGGAGTGTGACCTTTCTCGAAGACATTTTTGAATTTGCTGATTCGCACTTTGTCGACGGATTTGAATTTTGCCGATATGGTAGGTATCGCTCGAAGCCCTCCGTACGCCTGACGTAATAACAGCCTTTTGTTAGCAACGGTGACATCCGACGGTTTCATTCTTATGGTTTGGTGTTTGGCTTTTTTGTAAGCCGAAACCAAATCAGACAAGATATCGAGCCACTTGTAGCTTCCTTGCATGCTGAACCGTTTCCACATTTTACCTTTCAGCGTGCAATTGAAACGTTGACAGATCGAAGCCTTTGAATTACTGTACGTGGAGTAAAGTTTGATTCCGTAACGTGTCACAAGCGATCCAAATTTCGAGTTGTAAAATTCCGTTACTCTGTCAACGTGTAAATTTGACGGTACCCGTCCTTTGACAAGCACAGATTCCATTTTCTTCGTAACATTATCTACAGACTTGCTCTTTATCGGTACAGCCCGCGCACACTCAGAAAAACTATCAATGACTGTAAGCATGTTGTTGAGAGAAAAGGCAAAAGGATATGGATAATCCACGTGGGTTACGTGAATAAGTGATGAGGACGAGTGTATACGAAACGGGAATGATGTTGAGATGGAGAAAGATAATGATGACCGATGAACGAGACTTTTATTGATTTCGACGCCGCGATACAGACCGTGTCGCAAGAAAACGTTTCACAGACTGTGAGGATTTACAGAGCGAGAAAATACATAGAGTACACACATACATGATTTCGTGACAGTGACAATACATGAGATACTGCTGATCTGTTTTGAGTCGCGACACGGGCAAACGGTGAGATTTTACGCAGAGACGGCAAGTAAACATTGCACGCGAGTGTGCGTACATGCGTAAGGACGATTTTGAGTGTCGCGACACACGCATTTAACTATTCGATACTTTGTCGAAACATACCGCCCACTTCGCTATCAGTTACGATCGCGAAATTAGATTATGCCGCCCACCGTGCGCTTTTTATTCTTAAAGTCAATAATTATCTTAAAAGGACACTGGAAGCATACGCAATTTTACGATTGGACGTTTGACCACAGCGGATTTCGTTTTAACGGTCACATCGCAAACGAGACCTTCGGTTCCCGGATGCACTTCGATCACTCTCGCGAGGGGCCACACAGATGGAGGTAGATTTTCGTTTTTTACGAGAACGATGGATCCAATTTTGATGTTCCCGCAATAAGTCTGCCATTTCGAGAGGTTTTGGGAGGACTGAAGATACTCCGTACTCCACCGTTTCCAAAAATGCTCCAGGATTTCACGCGAGTGTTGCCGGTGCGATAGCCGTTGAACTGGCACCTCGATAAGTGACGGCTCAGGAATTGTGTTTAATGCTGAGCCGACGAGAAAGTGTCCTGGAGTCGAGGCACATTGACCCCGTGGATCGTCCGAGATGGCGCAAAGAGGTCAAGTATTGAGTGTGGCTTCTATTTGCGTAAGGAACGTCGCGAATTGCTCGAACGTTTGAGTAGCTTCTCCAATGACTCGTTTGGAGTGGAATTCGACCGATTTCACTCATGCTTCCCATTTTTCACCGAAATGAGGCGCGGAGGGAGAATTGAACCGCCACTGGGTTCCGTGTGATGCATGGATGTTCGCGATTTCTGAGAACTCCTTTGACGATGCAGCGGAAAGACGACGAAGTTCTGAGTCCGCGCCGACGAGATTCGTTCCACAATCGCTTGTGATCGAGGTGCACATTTCTCGTCGAGATGTGAAGCGTTTGTACGCCGCGATGAATGCCTCCGTCGTGTAGTCCGAAACTAGCTCGAGATGCACAGCCGAGGTCGTGAAGCAGATGAAGATAACGATATATCCCTTGCATGATTTCGCTCCTCTTCCGCGGGAGGCTCGAATCGTGAATGGACCGGCGTAGTCAACGCCAGAGTGGAGAAACGGCCTTGATTGCGTGACTCGAGACTGAGGGAGTTGGCCCATCTGTTGGCTGCTGAGAATGTCGCGATGACGCGCTTGAGGAACGCAACGATGTGTAAACATGCGGATCGGTACTCTTTCTCCCAGGAACCAGTACCGCTGTCGGATTGTGGCGAGAGTGAGTTGCGGACCTCCGTGGAGCGTCAACCGATGATGATGATCGATGATTAGTGTGGAGAACGATGATTCGCGAGGCAAGATGAACGGGTGCTTTTCGTCATACGAAAGCGATGATTAATCCAGTCGACCACCGACTCTGAGGAATCCGTTTGAATCGATGAATGGCGTTAGTCGCGATAGTAGATGACTTCGAGTGAGACTTGAGCTTGTCTCGATTTGGCGAATGTCTTCCGCGGAATACGCCTGCTGAGTCACCTTGGTCCAATACAATAGGGCGTTAATAAATTCTCGAGTCGAGTTTGGTCCAGAATAGATGGAAGACGTGGGTGTTTGATTTGATGATTTCCGCTTCGCGAGGAAATGATTTGCAGCACGCTTACACAACGCCGTGACTTTGGAGAGAGTCGATAGTTTTGAGTAGCGATCGATGAGATCCCAGATTAGTAGCAACTTAGCTGTTGCGATATGCGTCAACAGCCCTTTTCTTTCCTCGAGATGAATGTTTTCCTCTAGTCGCGGAAATGAGGATGGCCAATTGACTGAAGGCTTCGAGAGCCAGGATGGTCCGAAAGTTCAAAGTTCTGAATTTTGGAGTTGCTCCGGAAATGCACCACGAGACGCAAGATCAGCGAGGTTTTCCGAACCCGAGATGTGATACCAACGCGCGCGCGCGAACTCTTGGATTTCCGTTATGCGACTACGAACGAATTCTTCCCACTGCGATGGGTGGTTTTTGATCCACGCGAGCGTGACTGTGGAATCCGTCCATAGATGGACCGGGGTGTGCTCAAGATTTGAAGTCTTTTCCACGTGACACATCAACCGGACGACAAGATACGCAGCGCAGAGTTCGAGACGAGGAATTGTGACCTTCTTTAGCGGCGCTACTTTAGTTTTCGCGCACACTAGTGAAACGCGCACTTCGTGAGTGTCGATGTACTTTCGCGCGTAGATCACTGCGCTTAATGCATTTTGAGAGGCGTCCGCAAAACCGTGGATCTCTATCCCAAGAGATGCTGAACTTGACCCGATCCATCGTGGGATGGTGATAGCGGAGATGCCGTGAAGATCTTGCAGAAAATCGATCCATCGCGAGGACAATGAAGCTGAGAGCGGCTCGGCCCAGTCGAGACCGAGTGCCCACAATTCCTGCATAGAGATTTTGGCTCTGATCGTGATTGGCGAGAGCCATCCGAGAGGATCAAAGAGCTGCGCGTTTTGCAAGAGGACTTTTCGTTTCGGGAGATTATCCTGAGTTTGATGAGCTTGCGGAGAGAACGCGAACCCATTAATGTCTGTTCTCCACGCAAGACCGAGAGCCCGAAAGAATGGACTTTGATCGAGATTCAGATGGATCGCGATCTATTAATGGTTTCAAAAAATGTCAACGAAAGTTTTTGGATGGCTTGAAGTCCATTTTTGAAGTTCAAAGCCGCCCGCCTTGAGCAATTGATTGAGTTCGTTGATTTTCTCGCGACCTTGATCAACGTCCTCTGCTCCTAAGAGGATGTCGTCGACGTACGTGTTTTCGAGAATGACGTGGCTTGCAAGTGGAAAGTGCTCACCTTCGTCCTGAACAAGTTCGCGAAGAACACCGATCGCGAGATACGGAGCGCTTGTAAGACCATACGTTACCGCAGTCAGCTGATATTCTCCTACTGGTAGCTCTGGTTTTTCCTTCCAGAGGATTCGCTGAAATTCTTGGTCAGCCTTGTGGACCAAAATTTGTCGGTACATCTTGACGATGTCTGATGAGTACGCGACTGGATATTGTCGCCAGCGTAACAGAACGTCCGCGAGGTCGGTTTGCACTTTTGGACCGACGAGAAGATTGTCATTAAGAGAGAGTCCGAGGTTGGTTTTTTGAGACCCGTTGAACACGACACGCAACTTTGTTGTGGAATTGCTGTCGCGAACTACACCGTGATGCGGAAGATGAAACACGCTGGAATCGTCTTCAGGTGCATTAAAGCGCGACGCATGTGCCCGAGTTCACGATATTCGCGAAAGAAGCTCGAGTAAGCCTCCTTGAGTTTCGCGTGGCTACTGGACCGTTTTTCTAAGCAAAGGAGCATTCTATGCCCAGGATTCCGCGAGTTGCGGAGCTCTACCGAATTGTCTTTGAGCGGCAGCTGAACTACGTAACGACCGGAGGCAGTTCGAGAAACCGTTTCGCGGAAGTGTTGCTTACAACGCTCTTTTTCGGAAGTTGATGCTAAAGGTTCCGACACTTCTTCCTGCTTCCAAAACTGCTGCACGAGATCGGGCGGTTCGTGATCGAGGGAGCAATGAAAGCCTTGGACTGCGCCATACGACGGGCTTGGGGCTTCCGCTGAAACGCAGCCGGAGAGAACGCAGCCGAACTGAGTTTCTTGCGCGATTGGAGTTCCTGGTGCTCCTCTTTGAACTCCTTGAGCAATGATGTTGCTGTAGATGTCGGCTCCGAGAATTACGTCGATTTGACTGGGATGTGCAAAGCTTGGATCCGCGAGATTGAGTCCTCGTAGATGAGGCCAGTCTTCGACGAGAAGTCGAAATAAGGGTATATACGATGTGAGTCGCGGAAGCACGAGTGCCTCCACCTGACACGAGAACGAAGTGTGAGCACGAGATTGGAGTTGCAATGTCGCGATGCCGCGAGTCACTGCCGATTGATGAGCTCCAACGCCAATGATCGGTATCGTTGCTTGATGCTGACGTAGTGGCAATTGTTGCACTAGCGACTTCGTGACGAATTAACTTTCGTATCCTTGATCGAGTAGAGCGCGAGCGATGATTCTTTCTCCGGTCTCCGGATTCAAAGCGATCAATTGCACTGTGGCGATAAGAACTAGAGAGCGCTTGATCATTGTAGGATGAGCTGAGTGGTTGCTCACCTGAGAGGCACTGTTCGAGATCGGTGCGTTCTGCACTGCAGGTTACGCTACTGCAGCCTGTCCTTCAGATGTGCCGCTGTTGGCAGCTGTTGAGATCGAGGAAGCGTTTCGATGCAGCAAGGAATGATGTCGACCGTTGCACATGCGACACGTCTTGCTGGATCGACAGTCCTTCTGCTGATGTGGACCGAGACAATTGAAGCAAAGCTTTTTTGCAGAAACCACTTCCCTTCTTTGATCGGAAGATTTGTCGCGAATGGTCGACCAGAACGCGATGTAGTGGTTGCCTTTGCAACAAGCACACGACTGTTTCTTTGATTGCGCCGTATGTGACCTTGTCGTCTGAGGATTTGACCTTCCTTGCGATGAGTGCGGTTTCGACGTCGCGATGTGATTGTGAGCATGAGCTTGCTGCACGGCTTCGAGGGTGGGGATGCGACCGATGAGAAACGCCTTGAGCTCCGCAAACGAGGGGGGCTTGAGTTTCTCGCTAACACTTTTTTCCCACTCTTCGAGAGATGCTGGGTCGAGCTTGCGAATCGTCATAAGCACGATGGTGTGATCTCCGAATTTCTCGGAACTATCGAGAAGTTCGAGCGCGCCAAGAGCCTCGCAAGAGTTGCTGTGCAAGCTCTTTAGTTCCGATGATAATTTTTTTGTGACACGAGGAATTGCGAAAAGTGTCGCGAGATGAGAATCAGTCGGAAGCTGCTTGTTTTCTAATCGTGAGACAAGAGTTTTCGAGGCTCGAGGAAAGTTTTCTGCTGTGAAAGAAATGTTTTAGATGAGTTGTAACGGTTCATCGGTCTCACTGGTTTTAAGGTAGTGCAGCCTTTCCACTCCCGAAAATAGCGAATTCTCTCGAACCATCGACGAGAAGAGGGAGCTGCTTAATAAATGATTTCTGCTTCGCGTAGCTCTTTGATAATGGAGATTATTTCATTATTGTCACTCAGATTTCCTGCTGCCTGAGATGCCAGGAGTAAACAAAGACGCATCACCAACTCGTTTGGATCATCCCAGAAAACGTATTCCGTTTCAACACCTTGTCGAGTGATCATAGCTTGCGGAAGTAGACCTTCACCCTTTAGGCGAGGTGAAGGGGAATAATCCGTCAATTCGGCAATGACATTTTTGAATTCAAAACTGTTATCGTTTCAAACAGCCCCATCGGATAAGTAATACTTTTTATGCGCCTTCGTTGCTAGGATTATGTTTTTGAAATTTTCCCGATCTCCGGCACTCACAGAAGAACAGTCAGGCTCCTTCCTGAACAAAAGTTCCGGCAAACCCTTTGTTTTCAAGTATAGCGTATCGCCAATACAAATGTAATCACTCTCAAAAGATATCAACGAATCACCAATCATTAGTCCGTTTGAGAGGTTGCGTACACCGTACACGTTGTCCAATTCACCTTTCGTTTTCGCATCTCTTATCAGTGCGGAATACTCATCCTCGATTTTCTCGACCGGTGTTTCTAGGATTGCTTCATCTCTTGCCGAAGCAAAGGAATCGTCCATTTCCGTGACAGTTTCATTTTTCGTTCCATTTTTCATCTGCTTCATTTCTTCTTTAATTTTTCCCACCTCTTGTTGCACAGGTTTGGTATCTTTTGTAACATCCACCAGTTCTTGCAACGGAGTCACTACTGGTTTGAAAACGTCACTCAATTCCTGAGTCGTAGATTCCTTGCCCGACTTGAGCAATGTGTGTTTTCGACGGATCGCAGCACTTGCTTGAGCGATCTGATGTAGGACATCTTTTTGCTTGGAAATTTCAGAGCTCTGCATGTTGACGCAACTAAGTCTGCGACGCTACTGCGTCTCTCGCTCGAAAACGTTAGATTTGATTCCTTTTCCAGGCTGACAAAAGAATCGAATTCCCTCCTGTATTCCCTTAGTTGAGCTCACTGTCTTTGTCGATCACCAGAAACCCGCACTTCTCACCGTTCCAGCATGCAGAGCACACACTCTTAAACTCTTTGTGAGACATATCGGTGTTTACGTGGTCCTTGTATACGTGTCTCAGGTTTATATCGTCTTGTTTGAAAAACACTGGTAAGTTGACGTTGTCGAGCACGAGATGTTTAAGAATACGCGCGTACCTCTGACAGAGATAGAAAAAGTCGACGTCGTAATGTCTACCCATGCAAAAGTAGGCTCTAATATTGTCCTGATTCTCGCACGCTACATCGTCAAATATGATTATTGAGTTGGGCCGTGCTTTTTCCGGTGTAATCACTTGCTCACGCTCGGTAAACGCAAAATACTCTGTATTGTCAGCATGGTCCAACAATTGCTTCAACAATTCGTATTTAGATTGGTTGACGGATTTTGAGTAGATGTAGATATTCTCAAATCTGAGTCCGTTTGGATGGGTCATTAGTGTCAGCAACGCATTAGTTTTACCACATTTCGACGGTCCACAGAATATTAGACGTACACTATTCAAGAGTAATTCACCGTGCTGTTTGTGCCTTTTGAGATTTTGCTCCGAAAGTTTGTCAAAATTCATCACGGGAACCTTAGGAGGTTGTTTCTTAAACCGCATCTCGGACATAACTGATCGGATTTGCTATGAATATCCCGTTTTAAAGCACTTTCCTTCAGTCAACGCACAAACACGATCGCGTACAGAGGTAAACGAAGCAGCAGGCGGCAACATCGTAGCAAGAGTCTGGAGAGTAAAATCATTAACAGCCTTCCAGTCGAATTCGATGTACATGGTTATCAGAACTGTGGGCCTGGTACAAAATTAACAAAGAGACTCTCGCGGGGTGATCCGGGAATCAATCTTCTCGACGCAGCTTCCAAAGACCACGACAATGCTTACTCGCAGAATCGTGAAAATCTTGAATTCAGAAACGAGGCTGATAGGGTGTTAGCTGAGAAAGCTTGGAAATGGGTTCTCGCAAAGGACGCAAATTTGGGTGAGAAGGCAGCCGCTTGGGCAATCGCTAATACGATGAAAGTAAAAACAAAACTCAGAATAGTAATTCGAAAATCAAAAAATGTGACCCTGAGGAAAATTATAAATGTTGCAAAACGTTCTATGGTTCAAAGCAACGATGCAAAAGCAGCTATGGAATCTGCGCTGAAGGGAGCTGCGAGCGCCGTTAAAAAAGCGGGTGTTAAATGTAAAGTGCGAACACCTCGCGTCCTACTAATACGTTCAAAAGTCGGTGGTTTTCTACCGTTTTTGATTCCTATTTTCGCTGGACTTAGTGCTACAGGCTTGTTAGCCGGTGGTGCGGCAGGTATAGCAAAAGCTGTGAACGACGCAAGTGCTGCTTGATGAGAACTGGAAGAGAGCAAACGACACAACAAAACTATGAAAGCTATCGCGTTGGGCAAAGGGCTTCATATGAAACCGTACAAAACAGGTCTTGGTTTCCATCTTTCAGAAAACTACATGCGATGCTACTACGTCGAGCGTTGACTGATTGGGACTTGTTGAAATATGCAAAAATCTTTAAGGTTCCGCATTTCCGCGGAGTTTTCATGCGAAACAAAATGCACGAAAACGGTCCACGAAAAAACGAGTTAGCTATAATCAACCTTGACGACAGAGACGATCCGGGAACACACTGGGTTGCATACAAGAAACACGACAATAATATCGATTACTTTGACAGTTTCGGCAACCTTTAACCACCCTTAAACCTCATAGAATACATCGGTGTTGGTAATGTTGAATACAATCATCAAAGGTACTAGGATTATGATACATTTGAATGCGGACACTTGTGTCTGAAATTTCTAAGTGGTGAGCTATATAAACATAGTGCATGATTTATCAAAGTCAGTCTACCACTCGCAGTCATGGATAATTCGTTGACGTGAAGGATTTCGGGAACCTTTTCGATTCTCGAGGCACAATATTTCCCACCGATCGAACTTGCTCGTTACCAAAGTTATGCTCTTGGCTTGGTAGAATTGTTAACCTTGAATTCGATTCTCAACGTTGATGTTGGTCACAATCAAATTTCCGTAGCTGATAAAGTGATCACCATCCCTACCGGCAGCTACGAGATCGAGGATATAGAGAAGTATCTTCAAAACGTGCTAAGAAATACAGATATCAGGCTCGTCATCAAACCCAACAATAATACATGACGCAGCGAAATCACATGCAACCACACAATCAACTTTGAGCCGAATGATTCCATTCTTCAACTTTCGGGATTCACACCACGTGTATTGAAGTTTGTTAAAACTCATGAATCAGACGTGCCTGTAACCATACTTAAGGTAAACGCGTTGCAAGTCGAGTGCAGCATTACAACGGGCGCCTACGTCAACGGACACCAAGTACACACTATTCACGAGTTTCTTCCGACTGACCTAGCAGGATATAAGATCGTGGAAGTACCGTCGCACGTCATTTACCTTCCGATCACCGTCAGGATCATAGATCACGTTCAGCTCCGGTTGGTGGATCAAGACGGAGACCTGGTTAATTATCGTGGAGAAGTTATTACTGTGAGACTACATATCAAATCGCAATAAACGATGGGAATTGTATATAACAGACTGTCAAAGAGTAGGTATATCAGTAAGTCGGCATGCCCCGATCAAGTCAGTCATCGATCGATTCTCGAACCGTTAACACCTCGAAACGTGGAGTTCCTGATAGCTCTGGGTCTGAAACTGACACCTTTTGGAAGAGGAATTTCCGACAACTATAAATCCAATTTTTCCGTTTGATCATCTGCTACATACCATGGAGAAAGGAATCTCAAACATTCGAACACCAGTCGTCTTCGACGAATTCGTTGCGGATTACGAGATTAACGCTTACAAACCTTACGCCTTGTCAACTGTCAACAACAGCGATGAAATTCAAATCACTGTTCAGCATTAGGATTTATGCATATTACCCAACACAAGTTCGGTACATATCCATGGACGACTCCTCAAACCTGATGGTACAGCTACTGTGAACACACGGCTCGTAAAAAACGCGATGTGTCATTTGTTTGAAGAAATCCGCTACGAAATTAATGCAGTTGAGATTGATAAAAGCAAGAACGTTGGCTTGACAAGTCTCATGAAGGGTTGCGCTTCCCTGCACCCTGGTCAGACTTGGTTAATGGAGAACGCTGGATGGCTTGATGTAGAAGAGAAGAAAAAATTAACCGATACCGAGGGTAATTTTGATGTACTGATACCGCTCAGCATAATATTGGGTTTCGCTAAAGACTACCGCAAGATCGTGGTCAACGCTAAACATAAGTTAATTTTGCCGAGATAAAAAACTGACATCAACGCAATCATGCATACTCAAGAGGTGGATTTCAAAATAAGGATCAATGCAGTGGAATGGCTCGTACCGTATTTGAAACTCGCGGATCAGAAAAAAGTTGACCCACTAAATTTCATCCAGAAAGATCCGCTTATTTCGATGAGCTTCCGCATTTGGGAATTGTACGAATATCCCTTACTTTGCACAACATCGAAACACGTTTGGACTGTGAAAACTTCCACTCAGCTTGAAAAACCTCGATACGTCATTTTGGGTTTTCGAACAAGTCGAAAGAACAATACCAGCAAGAACGCAAGTCATTTCGATCATTGCAATATCAAGGACATCAAGACATTTTTAAACTCTCAATCTTATCCGTACGGTAACCTGAACCTCAACATGAGTCGTAATCCGTACGCGCTTGTGTACGAGATGTACGTAAACTTCCAAGCTACCTACTACGACAAGAACCCTGAGCCGTTGTTAACAAAGAGTGAATTTTTTCGAGACGTCCCCTTATTCGTTATCAACTGTTCCAAACAAAACGAATCTTTGAAGTACGGACCTGTCGACATCCGTCTTGAATTTGAAGCTGAAGCTAACTTTCCCGCGGAAACATTGGCGTACTGCTTGATTGTTCACGATCGTATTGTCGAATACAACCCGCTCAGTGGTGGGGTGAAAAAGTTGGTATAAAAGCTGACCCGTTCCCACCATCTCGCGCAGTTCAAGGATGGACCTGATCGTTGACGTACAAGACGTAAACCTTTCAACAATACCTTCACATTGAAAGAATTGACTATAATTTCAATTTATTCGGAAGCATCTCCATTAATGTTTTTTTTTAAGCCACCTTACGAATGGGATTGTCTGGACATCAAATACAGAAGCCAAAATTCTTGGTGAGAAGATGATTTTCACGGTTTACCTTGGAGCTGTGGAACCATACCGTTTAAGGAAGTTGAGTGGACCATTGAAGACAGGCTGTGCAAGGCTGAAACCGTGTACGTAAAAGGAGAAGAAAAACGATATTGGTTGCTTAAAACTGTCCCCAAAGTTCAAATCATTGATTTGCTTGAATTTGGCTGTCCGTCGCTTCGAACCTTGTCAAAAACTTCAGCTGTGTCTCTAAGATGTGACGTGCATACAATATACAACGCAATCTGTGCAGCACAAAACTTTTTGATACTTCAAGATTGGCTACAAAATCATCATACTGTTCGGCTGGCGATGGTGTACGATTTGTGATACTGCGCAGAAGCGTCTACAAGAACGGTCCCGCATTCCTGGCGAATATATCATCCTGGTTATGATACTGTTGAATAATATTATCGTACTATCGTCGTGACGTAATTGCCAACTGTACCCTAAAAATTGTACTTAATGAAACTGTTTTTTAAAGAATATTCATGAATTAATTTTACACCTTCACCTCAACTCTTACGAGAGAATTTTTTTCAATACAAAGCTCATGTAAGATTCAATCTTGCTCTCCATCCTTGACCGAGCTGTACTCAAACCGAGTTATGTTTTGCATTCCTAGAGCGATAGTAACCCAACACCGCAGATCCTTGCCTCTGAACGTACCGCAGCTATCGGTCGACCTGGCACTCTCGTATTGACTGATCCCGTTCAAAATTCATCGTAGAGTTCACATTACAGTTACAAGACGCAAACGCAGCTTGAAACCCTCCATCGTTGCTTAGTGTTGTTCGAAGTAACATTTTCTCAGATTTCAAGACTTAATTCTAGTTACAATTACAAGGTACAAAACGTACGTAGGATTAAAGGTATACAGGATGGTTAGACGATAAATGAAAAAATATTCATAATTTTAACCTTTTTTTTTCTGTTTATTCAACGTAAGACTTCCACAAGTCACTGGATATTCAGGATAAGATACTCAGATTATACGTATACGAATTCAGGTTGACAGTACGGTCCGCCAAGATAGCAACTGTATTTCCTTACTGGCTGTCGTCACCTTCTGGAACAAATCTTAATCTTCTTGAAGGGCCTTGGTCAGTCGGTTCGGTAGAAATATCGTGAAAGAGTCCTCGAAGTCCAGAACGATTTGATCACCAAATTTTGTTTTAACCCGACGAACGCCGCTGACTCAATATTCGAAGTACACCTCGAGGTCCGAAAGCTTTTTCAAGAGCAGTAGTGTCTCCAGGCGAGCGACTTCGTTCAATTTCAAAAAGTCCATGATCGTTACTGTCGAGTTGTCTGTGCTGAAAATCTCTTGCGAGTTGATTCAGGTCTGATCTGATTTTCAGCAGATGTTTTACTTCTTCAATATTCTCGATGAGCAGTTCTAGTCGTTTCTTCAATTCACGTAGTTGTTCCAAAGCACTTCTTATTTGCAAGAAGAACAGCTTCCGACTGGCGATGAATTTTTCACTTTTGACTTTTATAATGTTCCCCCACCACATAATTTGAAATTTGGTGGGAGGTAAAGAATGTCACGTGGTTGATATCAAATCGGCATCCAAGTAAGTGAAAAACAATTCTCAGAACCATTAATTTTAGAATGTCGCGTGGTCGATAACGTGGGAAAGGAATGTGAGTTGGTTAATGTTACACATCAGCGATATCCGAGTGGATGAAAAACAATTCTTAGAACCACCAATTTTGGAATGTAGCGTGGTTGATAACGTGTGAAGGGAATGTGGGGTGCTTGACGTTGAACATCAGCAGTCCTACCGTAGGAAAAAAATTCGAAGTGGTTGATGTCACACATCAACAGTTCTATCGTGGGAAAAGAGTGCGGGACGGGTAACCGACATCCAGGTCGGTAAAAAAGTTCACGCCCCCCGCTATGCCCTCTACCGTTGGCAGGCGAGCACTACATAGAGACTCTGACCTTAGGTCGGTAAACCAGCACGATTTTGACCTTCGATCGATAAGAATTGTCGATAAGGCAGTGCGATTTTTGACGTTAACCGATACAACTGTCGGTAAGGTTGCACGTTTTTGACCTTGAGTCGGTACGGCAGACTGTAACGTCATCGCGAAAAAGGGTTTGAGTCTGGGGAGAATGTCAGTAAGTGTCGGTAACAGGAATCTGTGAGTAGAACCTCTTTTGTAATGCTACAGACACACGTTTTCATGTTGAACAACAATCTGGAGTTTATCATTGTTCTGGAAGGTGGATACTGCAAACGGCTGATGAGCATCTCAGAGTGCGCAATCGATTTGTCAAATACCACAGGTTTCTGTATTCTTATTATTTCTTCCATGGTGACACACACGCGGGATACAGCGAACACGAATCACTATCTTTCAAAATTTCCACGTAATCGAAGACCCAGGCTCTGGAGGAACCGAACGTTCAGCGGTGTCAGTCTCGTTGGCGGTTTAAACGTTGTCAGAGGTGTCGGGCGACTGATGATTTGTGCCCATGACATCTGACCTCTATAACTCTTACCTAACTTTCTCGACTCAAATACGATCCCCATTATTCTAGTGTTTTCACGTGTAAAGGCACAGTAATGGTTTCACTGTGAAAATTAATCAGCTCGTCGTCTTGATCAACCATTCTCAGCTGTAAATGCTGTATCGACAGTACGGCGATTGGCAGGTGAATGATGCTGGCAGGCACTTCGACAATCCTATATCCTGATGGAACGTTTGGGAAAAATGCATGAATCGTGTGAGCTCCACGCTCGTTTATGTACGCCTTAGCGGTTATGTTACACTCAACGCGTGAAGTATCAACCTTCAGTATGGCTACTGGTAATTCAGATTCATGAATAACGTCTCGTGCTAGCTCAACCGCTTTGAATCCTAATAAGCGACCGATGGAATCTTTGGGATTAAAGTCTACCACATGATTTCACGTGACTTCACTGTTCAGCTCGTTGTCGATAGCTTTCATACTGAGGGTGATGTCGGAGGGTAGCTCCTTACGCAGAAAATTTTCAATATCCTCAATTTCATAGCTTCCCATGGGTATCGTGATGCTCTCTCTGCTGTTGTCTGCTCAATACAAGTAAAATTTATTACACGTCCCATGAATATTGGGTATTGAATTGAATGTCAGGAACTCGATGAGTCCGAGAACATAGTTTTTCTTCGGTGATAATTCGATTGGGTGGAAATATCAAGCCTCCAGCACGGAGGATGCGCCTGACAGTGTTAACGTCAACGATTCCGACATGACTAATGCTTGCTCATGTGACACTTGTCATTTTATATTTGTTCGCTGAGTAATTTGAGGCACAAGTGGCCGCAAATCACAGTATCATATTCCTGATACCTCTTATGATTGTATTCAACGCCACCAACACCAAAATACTTCATCAGGTCCTTAGGCGGTTTCAAATCACCGAAACTATCGAAATACACAACATGGTCACCATTTCTCTTGCAGGCAACCCAATGTGTCCCTGGACCGTTTTTATTGTCAAGAATGATAATTGCAGGTTCTCGCATTTTTGGTCCTGATTTTGGCAGATCATTCCACATGAAAACGCCACGAAAATGCGAAATTATTATCTTTTTAGCGTATTTGCGTAAATCAATGTCAGTGAAATCTCGGTGTTGTAGCTTTATTAGTTTCTTGCCGGACGTAAATACAGGCCCATTCGGCTGCGGTAGGGTCGCAGGTATAATCTCTTGCCTCACGCAATCGCCTCTATTGTTGTATTATATCGTTTGGTTTCATTCAACTGATGTTTGTTAACGCTAGCTTCGTTAACAGCTTTAGCTATACCCGCAGCACCACCTGCTAGAGCCCCAGTAGCGCTTAGGCCGTCCAGAATTGGAATGAGAAACGGCAGGATTCCACCAATTTTATCAAGCACCAGTATAACACGAGACATACGAACATTCTTCCCAGTCCCACACGCGGCCGTACGGGCACCCGCCAACGCCGACTCGACGGCTTTATAACCCGGTTGCATGGCGATCTTTGCTGCTGTGATGATGGATTTAAGATTCACTGTTCTCGTCCGCTGTTTACTCTTCCCGCCCGTTTTGGATTTCTTCTTCGCAGCCGCTCCAAGTTTCCACTGCTTCGCAGCTCAGCCCATTCAGAGTTTAGATTTAGCTCTCATGGTGTTGGTGACTCCCCAGGCTACAGCCTTTTCGCCCACACTAGTGTCCTTGGCCAAGACGCAATTCCACGCCTTCCCAGAGAGCACTTAATCGGCAAGATTTCTCGCTGCAATATCACGATTCTTCGCGTATGCAATGTCGTGGTCTTTTCACGCAGCATACAGCGGATTGATCCACAAATCGCCCTGAGCCAACCTCTTAGTTAATTTCGTTCCGGGTCCGCAGTACTGATGCCCCGGTACGTGCAATTCAACTGGGAGATGATTAATAATTTTATTTAACAAACCACCACCGCGTTTCTTCCGTGTGCACGTCCTCATAGTCGGGCAACAACTAACAAGACTTCTATACAAGGGCGAATCTATATACCGTCATATTGGTTCTCGGTGTCATGCTAACGAAGCATAATGAGATTCCAAGATCAGCCCGATAAACTACCTATCGCGAATTTCGATAAAATGGTTCAGCGTGCAAAGAGGAAGATGGAAAAACGACATGGAAAATTGCTGCCAAATACCGTGAGAGCAATTTTTTGCGGGCCATCCAATTGTGATAAAACTAACGCTCTTCTCTCAGTCATCACCCACGTCACTGAATTGCGATTCGAAAATGTCTACGTCTATTTGAAATCTCTCATCCAGCCAAAGTATCAATTTTTGCAAAAGTTGCTTAAACCCGTGCAGAGTGTGGGTTATTTCCCGTTTCGTGAGAACGATGAGGTTGTGAAACCTGAAGATGCTCGCCCCAACTCTGTTACGATTTTCGACGATGTGGCCTGTGACAAAAAAGATAATATCAGAGCATACTTCAGCATGGGCAGGCATCGCGATGTCGATAGCTTTTATCTAAGGCAAACGTCTGCGCGCATTCCAAAACACCTGGTGCGTGACAATGCAAACTTTTTCATACTATTTCGGCAGGATGTAATGAATCTAAAACGTATCTACAATGATCATGTCAACACAGACATGACGTATCAGCAATTTAAAGATTTGTGCTCGGCATGTTGGAATGACTGTAATTATAGTTTCACTGTGATTGACAAGGATAGCGAAATCAATGAGGTGGGATATAGGAAGGGGTTTGACTGCTTTATAAGCATAAACTAATATAAACTTGCACAGTTTCATTGCAACAATCGAGCCGGCAACATGGAGAGTACCAAGATTCGTGAACGTTGCGATACATTGAGTGAAATATTGAAAGCATCCTATGTCATACGTCGGAAGCACAAGATGCTCAAGTTGGACAAGGACACGACCGAACAGGTTATCGGAGAGGTATTCAATCCTTTAGTAACACCGTTGCAAAAATTGGATGATACCTCAAGACAGCAGCAGCATATTAAACAAGAAATTAAAACGGAACTACCGGATGAGACAATGAAAAAAGGAGAAGAAAATGATGACGGGAGTACCGCGGATGATGATAATGAGGAGGATGAGAATATGTACGAGGGGAATTTCAAGGATACAAATGATAAAACACTGAAGTTTGGTGAAATTTCTACTACAAGTACGCCGCTGAAAAAAACAACGGATTCCACGGTGCGATATTTGAAAATGTTCAGCACAAGCAAAAAGAGGGATTTGGATACCACATACGGCGTTTGAAAGTTGACTACCGGTATGATGATTACGCTGATCAATTTCATTGATAATGTGATCAATATGGGGGATAAAAGTTATGAGAGAACACCTGGATTCCTCCAATTACTGTTTCAAAAATCACCCGAAGCATAGATCATAAATGATGCGGACAAGAATAATTACATAAAAATTGTAGCGACGACAAATCTGCATCAAAAACGTTACCAAGCCGATGGAAGCCTTCGAGACGATTTAAAAATCGCAAAGTGAAGAAATTTCATTGCACAACACGTCAACTTGCCGAAAAAATTCGTTTAAGGCTTACCCGACTATAAGATTGCGTGAAAAAAGGGTCAAGATGTTGATTACGTCTACTGGGATGATCCAAATGAAATTGTAGATCATCTCTGACTACTTATGGCGTCACAGGCTGCAGGTAATACTTACTATTCCAACGAAATAGTCTCCATTATTGAGGAGTTGCGTGAGGCTGGAATCGTTTATTAGCAG
Source organism: Neodiprion pinetum (assembly GCF_021155775.2). Lineage (NCBI taxonomy): Eukaryota > Metazoa > Arthropoda > Insecta > Hymenoptera > Diprionidae > Neodiprion > Neodiprion pinetum. The sequence continues at coordinate 10,845,114 of NC_060235.2, forward strand.
CAGATCAGCATAAAATCGTCATTCTTTCAGTGATTGTCTAACAACCAGTATAGACATATTCGGGCGTCATTTGGAGCGTAGTGGTGAAAAAATCGTTCGTCGTCCACCTGGTGGTAGATTTAAAATCACTCCCGACAATCAGTACGATCTGGATGGTAAACGATTGTATAACATAGCTGATCCGCAGCACCCCACCGATGCTGTTTCCTTAAAAGTTCTCAATACTGCTTAACGGTCTATGGCTGTGGATATTGTGGATACTGATCAATCAAATTTTGAGAGTTTTATACATACCCACAACGAAAAGTTGAAACAACTAGGCATAAATAGCAAAATCATAGATAACGCGCTGAGTCGCATCAAACATATTGGAATTCAAGAAACACCGACGCTGGAACAAGCCAACAGGGAATTAGTATCGATTAAGGATCAAAGGCTGCTGGAGGACAATTCGACAAATTGGAAGGTGAAGAGTTGGAAACAATGAAGGTGGTAATAGCTGCTGAACTTCACAGATCGGCTCGACGCAACTATCCGCACCGTTTCGTAGATATACGTGGATTGGATAAGACCTGGCAAGCTGATCTCGTCGTATGACCGCATACAGCTCACACAATAAGGGATACAAATACCTACTAACAATCATCGACATGTTTTCCAAGTATGCGTGGGCGGTGCTGATAAAGTTCAAGAGTGGGAAAGATGTGACTGCTGCCATGAAATCTGTACTAAAAGAATATTTGACTAGCCCCCCACTTTTCTAAAATCTAACTTTTTTCGATTGTTCCAGGTTTTTCTCGTTGTACTCAACATTGTTCCAAAAGCACGGTGTATTGGGTCGAACCATAGGCTCGTCAAATCAAAAAAAACGGGATTTTCGGTCGCTTACATTTTCGGGAGTCAACTTTCCAACGTGTTTCAGGTTGTTCTCGTCGTACTGAATATTGTTCCAGAAGCACAATGTAGTGGGTCGTACTTCATTATAATTTTTCATGAGTTTTCGGATTTCGTTATATTCGATACTTATCAAACCATAGGTGATTGATTTCACGATTTCAATCATGATGTGGATTCAAAGAAAAAAATTATTTTGTATCATGTATTTGGACGGGGTGCTTGAGCTCTGTTACTGCCCGATCCCAGAGCCTCTGGGCTATTGGTACTTACTGCTAGCTTCAGCTACATGAGCCAGAATTGGCGTGGAGAACGAAATTCACAACGGGAGTAGTTTTTCTTGAGGTCATCTCTCTCGCTTGACCAACTTGACAAAATATTAAGGAAAAACGGGAGTAGTTTTTATCAGGTCATCTCCCTCGCGTGACCAATTAGACAAAATATTGTGGAAAAACGGGAGTTGTATTTATCAGGTCATCTTCCTCATGTGACCAGCTTGATAAAATATCATGGAAAAACGGGAGTAGTTTTTTTGAGGTCATCTCTCTCGCGTGACCAACTTGACAAAATATTAAGGAAAAACAGGAGTAGTTCTCATCAGGTCATCTTCCTCATGTGACCAGCTTGACAAAATATCATGGAAAAACGGGAGTAGTTTTCATTAGGTCATCTCCCTCGCTCGACCAACGAATTTTTAATACTAGTACATGCAGAAATTGGCAGAAGAAACCCAGTTTCATATCATTCATATTTATAGCTATGTTGGTAAATAACTTTTTCACCGAACACGATTATCCTCCAACAATTTCCTACGTCCTCACATAAATACATAGGTGCGGGCTTTTTTTTTGAGCATCTTTTGGCGGTCATAACGGTTTGGGCTTCAAGTCGTCGAATTCAACCCATTTGGTACCTTTGTTCACAAATGCAGTGTAGTGCCCCACTGATCTAGCCGTTCTTTCACCGACATACATAACGAGCCCTGATAAAATGTATTTTGTTCGATTCAGTTCAATCGAATTTGGAGACTGTTCCAACGAAACTGCATTAGTCGAACCATAGTCGCATTCAATAAAAATTTGTGGTCCGTATGTAACAACGGATGAAAATGATTGATTGCAACATCTTCTGTCTGAAAAACCGCTGGTCTGCAATGCCTCGCCTAATTTCTTGAAGCTTCTCGCTATTGTATTTAAGTTAATGATGAGTGAATGAGTGGTATAGTGTTGCCAACACGTTTATTTTTTTTTTGCACATGTCACATGTAAATTCCGCAATTGCACTCCAGTCTTTATAGAAAACATATTCACATAGATTGCAAATATTTGATAATGCATCTATTTTTAACAGTCCAGGCACCCGCGATGGTTGCTTGAAGCATTCGACTTGCTTTAAAATATTAGCTCTTAACTTATACACTTCATTCGATGCACCTTTTTCCAAAAATAATCTCGAGAATGCGTAGCTGTTTGTTTGTACGGTATCGACAATTTTACGAAAAGAATCATTTCGACAACATGCTGCGGGCAAAATTTGCATGATGCTATCAAAGCCACATGTATTTTGTACAACAACTCTCATATTATTTTCCAAAATCACAGGGCAAATGTTCCCATTCTTCAGCAGACCGATCTAAATTCGATTCGAATTGAACCTAGCACAATCCCAATCAGGAAGTGGATCGAGATACGTCCGTTTCACTTTTTTCGAATCATTCTTATTCCTCCAATTCTGTTGAACATTCAATTCGGAAGTCGCTGTACTTACATCACACGAATCTAGCTGCTGCTTCTTATTTTGATTCATAAATGCGGATATTGGGCTTGAATGAGAAACACCGACAGAATTGTACATTTCGTTTACTGATAAATTGTGTACGTCGATCGGATTTTCATCAACATCGATGAATTCATCTGTAGCATTCGTTTGATTTTCAGCAGTCTTATCGTTAATTTTCTCACTATTTCCAATCGAATCTATCACTAAGGATTCGACGGCCTCGACGTTGTCTGGATTGAATGTTACTGTACATTTTTCAGAAGTGTGGTCAACATTGTGTGTCAACATTTGAACGGTGTTTCAAATCATTGAACTCCGCCTCTACTGCTGAAGAGGTAGCATTTACGAGTATTTCGCCAAATCCAAACTTTGGAATCATTACGCCAGAATAAATTCGAAAGTAAGGTAACATGTACTTTATTTTTTGTGCCATTTCTGGGCAATAATATGGATTGATATCAATCCCGACTGATGATTTGCATCCATCGTCCATGCATTTTCAAAGAATTGATACTGTTGGGATTATGGATGTTGGTGTGATTAATTTTAATCAAATAATCAAAGATTTATTTTAGGAAGATTGTTCTTTTTATTCAAAATAGAGTGTCGAAGGTATGTCTTTCCAAACTGAAGGATCAGAGTGAACTGGCAGAGTGGACTGGCTCCTTGGAGCCATACCACTGCAGCTGTATTGTTAAAAATATATATTTCAATGGTCTATACCATGTGCAAAATTATACCTGGTTATATGGCTCTGTTCGAGTGCTCCCATCCTTACTTCCAGAAAACCATAAAAGCAATCGCTACAGGGCTGACAATGTGTTTACCAGATGTTGCAAAAAGTGAAAACTTTCACTTTTAAAACAAATAGACAAAACTTAAATATGAGAAATATAATATCACAAAAGAGAGAAACTTTTGTAGACGAACTCAATATTTCAACAGATACGACCAAGAATGAATTGTTGAACCATCATGAACCCCACCGTCACTTTCATCTTCGATAGATTCTAACTCCTCCTGTGAGGTAACAACCTTTGTAGAGTCATCCGAATTGTACATATTGCCCACGTCCGGAGTACCTTTTATATCTTGGCAAATCAAAACACATGATTCCTCAGCTAGACTGACAGCACCGGTTTGAGTATTGCCACAACCTTGACTGGTACAGAGGACAATAGCTGATTTTACTAACTGCCTGAAGCTGATAAAATCTGTAACTTGAGTGAGTAAGCACAAAAACATTATATAAGATGTCTTCACCCTTGGGTGTAGACAACCAAATATCTTCCAGCGCGCTATAAATGCTACGTAATGGGATATGTCTAATCTTAAAAAGCAGGCGGGTTTTTCTGTATCTTTGCCACTGACAACTTCTAGACATTTATTGAGGTAATCCCTCAAGTTCCTACAGTGACCAAAAGCTCTCGCTATTGCTCCCATCAGAGCCTTGCCGACATCACAAACAAGTTCACGGGGATTGGGGAAGTTGGATTTATGCGTGCTTCCTATTCGCATAATTTCGAAAAGCCAGTGTTGAATTGCGTTCGTGTGTTGTACAGCACTGAGCATTTGAAATACTGGCATTTTTGAGGTTGAGGTTTCACATACGATCTGATATAAGTATATACGTGGTGAAAGTTCACTGTTTGGTAGTTTTAATTTTTTAACGAGAGATCCAGTAGCATCTATGGAAATGCGATGGGTAAAAAGTACGTATGTCGCTATTTTCTCCAATGTCCAATAATGAACACAAAATGGATCGCATGCAACCGTGTAAATAACTCCCATATGGGTTTCATATTTCATTTTGCGAATATTTCCTGTTGAATCAACTCCTTGACTCAGGCCTAAGATTTTATCTTTGTATTCTTGTTTCGCCTTTCGTAGCGTAGCGTTTTTTGGTAAATGCGGCGATTCAGGATCACCAAATTCCATTAACAGGTCGGCTTCATTCCGACACCAGACACATGGCAGTTGATTACCTTCAGTCAAAGTTTTGGAAACTACCGCTCGACGATGTCATTTCAACTGACGTTTTTTAACATGTTTTACTGCTGGATCGAAATTTAAAACTGAAAATTCCATGGTCACAGAAGACTAAGTAATAGGCTTGTTCACGAGACAACCATCAAATGTGCAGCCACATTCTGCACATGACCCTGAAACAGTCAGATACATGCCAGTTTCTGAAGTTTTACAACGCTGAAGGCATAACTACGGACCGAACGGTTCCAAAAGTTAATCCACTTGCGGTATTTTTCAATAATTGCAATGCAAAAATGAAATCAATCGTAGGGTCTCAATTGATTCAATCTCATGTATTGATGCATATATGTTTATTATAAATGACTGATATGCTATTCAAGGACGAAGAAAGTAATTTCCTGCATACGCGATTTCCCGAATCTAGCGTCAACTTTTGGTCTAGTACAATTCACTTACACTCGCCCATGACCACATCGATAGGCGCACACAATGAACAACGCGCGGAGATCGATCGTGGCAACACCGCAGCGTCGGCCGCCACGGACTCGCTAGTACCGTGTGTATACCAGAGACCGTTGTGCGTACTGTGATTTTTCTACGAAACAAAAGTGTGGTTATGTTGAAAGTGAATACAGAAAATTTGGTACAGTATAAAGGGAAATGGAAAAAAAAGACCGTGGTTGCAGGTTATTTCGGCAAAGTATCGAATAGTTAAATGTGTGTCTCGCGACACTCAAAATCGTCCCCGCACATGTACGCACACTCGCGTGCAATGTTTACTTGCCGTCTCTGCGTCAGATCTCGCCGCTTGCCCGTGTCACGACTCAAAACCTATCAGCTGTATCTCATGTATTGTCTACTGTCTCGAAATCAAGTATGTGTATAATCTATGTGTTCTCTCGCTCTGTAAAATCATCACTCTCTGTAACGTTCTCTTGCGATACGGTTGGTATCGCCTCATCGAAACCAATAAAAATCTCAATTATCGGTATTCATTATCTCTCTCCATCTCAACATCTCTTTCGTTTCATTCACACTCGTTCTCATCACTAATTCGCGGATCCCACGTCGATGATCCATATCTTTTTGCCATCTCTCTAAACTTTCAAAATTGAAGCTCATTGAGCGGAATAAAGAAAAGCCAGATGTGGCACATGTCGAAAAGCCAACGACCATCCTCCGTGGCATGCGATTGATCGATCCTAATGAAGTCAACAAAAACATGATATGCAGCAATTGTAAAAATCAATTGGCATTTAATCATATCGTAGAAGAAAAAACAACGGGCTTTCACTACATTTGGACTATGAAATGTGATACTTGCTCCACGCTAACAAAATGCCACTCAAGCAAGTCACACTTCAACGACGGTCATCGTTATTATGACGCCAACACTGCAGCTGTACTTGGTATGTTATTATGCAATTATTATCTGCTCTTCAATATTTTCTCCTCATAACTAATCGATTATGCGATGATATGATTCACATAAAGTGAATATCTTCAATTTTGTCATTGAAAATGAGAATCTAACCTCAAAACCTAACCTCAAACTGCGAATTCATGGGTGCCGTTCACTCCGGAGCAGGATGCAATGCACTAAGGAAAATTGCAATGTGCATAGATATGCCGGTCTTGAGTCAGGAAACATACAAGTGGTATGAACGTGAAATCGGTCCACTCATCGAAGAAGCTGCCTAGGACAGTTGCCAAGGTGCAGCAGCGGAGGAACGAAATTTAGTCATAGAGCATATCGATACGCTGCGTGATAAATTGTAAGCTTTCCGTCATTGTGACAAAAAATTTCATTCTCTTGAATGGCATAACTAAGATTTTTTTCATGATAAGGATATTGGTGGAATTATTGCACAACAAACAAGGATACTGCAGTAGTATCATAAAATAATAGTTCCGTATGAAATTTCCGTTTTATCGTACCTGAATTCGTACTATTCACGTCAAGAATTTATTGATAATTTTTCTTACTCAATTGTATGTAAGTCAACAAGTTTGGCATCAAATTCATAAGTGGTTGTAAGCACCTCGCAGCATGAATTGTACATACAAATATACTGTTAGATTTCATTGATCAATTCCAAACCATGGTGAAGTTTGCACCGTTGAAATGCAACGGAATTCTGTTTTTTCTTGAGCCGAGCTCGAGGTTCTCATTCAATATTCGGACAGGACAATAAAACGATTTGTTTTCAATATCCAAAGCCAAATCGGTATGAAAATTTTCATGGTTTTTGAAATTGAACGAACAATTTAAAAAAAAACGTATTTTCCGTTGGACCTTAACTTTTCAAGCTTCAGATTCGTAATTCTAACAATATCGTATTCGTGAATGAATACATTAGTTTAGTGATTTGAAACAGAGATCTGTATAAAAAACATTTTATTCACACACCAAACGTTATAATAGACAAATGAGAATAATATCGAACCATTATATGAATAAAAAAATATACACCGATTACACCAAACCTCGAACCCCTCGATCTCTAATTTAGTATGAAATGTACAAGACCAATACAAAAATAAACAAATACAACACAAACAGAATAAGAAAACTCGAAAGGTGGAAAATGCATTGTGATTGGTTTTTATTGTTATTCAAAATTTTTAGGCCTCAGGAAATATCGGACGAAATTTACCCCCTCACAGACTTCATGCGGCCTAGGACCGACAATACCGATAGACTAGATTTTGATAACGCCCTGAGTCATGTCATAAATAAAATTGTATCGTATGACATGGGATGGGGTAAGCGTGGCAACGAACGCAGCTACGATAGTCTGAACGGGTACGGCGCAATAATCGGGCTCCTCAGCAATAAAATATTAGATTTCGCAACGCGCAATCGTAAATGCAAAAAATGCGATCTAAGATATCCAAAAGAAGATCATGACTGTCGGCAAAATTATGATGGCAGCGCCAAGGCCATGGAAGCGTCTGTTGGAGCTCAATTAGTCAATCGCAGCAGTATTCTCAAGGAGGCAGGGCTCGACATTCGAGTTGTCATCGGGGATGAAGACTGTTCAACGATAGCAGCAATACGCCGAGAGAGATCTCAGCACATTTTCAAGCTGGCCGATTCCAATCATCTGACGACAAATTTCTCTAACGAGTTATATGCACTGCGTTCTCGTTTCTCTGAACTCGGAGGAAAAAATGTCATTAAGCATATGAAAACTTGTTTTGCGTATTGTTGCGCGCAGAACGAAGGAAACACCGCCGATCTTGCAGCTGCATTGCGTAAATTGCCTGATCATTTTTTGGTAACCACGAAAATTGTGGAATATGGTGCGCACGTAGTTCCGAAAAAAATGGCCAACATCGAGTGCAATTGAAAAATAGTCAATTATTTGAGCAATTGATGAAACTGCTGAAGAAATATGCAGATAATGCTTCGAAATTTGCAGTACGCGCGTCCAGCCAAACTAACGAGAGTGTGAACTCAATGATGGCTCGAAAAGCACGTAAGTGCGACTGTTTTTCTTTGAGCAAATCGTGCGATTATCGCTATGCAGCTTGTGTTTGTTCTCTGAATGAAGGTGAAAAATATGTGTGTGATGTGAGAAAAAAGGCACAAATGACACCGGGTGTCTTCACATCAGAATTGGCGAAAAGAAGCGATGCAATACGAAAAGCTAGATCAACCCGAGAGAAATTGCCCGCTGCAAAAGCTAGACGGAAGCAATTGCGCGTAGACAGGTAAAATTCACGATAAAAACGTGAAACAGCAGAAGGAGTGCAGTATCAGTCAGGTTGTGGTTTAGAGTTTGACACAGACATCGCTTGTACAAATTACTCTGATCCGTCCGAAAACAAACTTTTATAATTAAATCCCGTCGACTACGAAGTAATATATTTTGACCTCGAAACTTCTGGATTGTCTCACTCTTCAGACATACTGCAAATTGCAGCTAAGTCTCAGAGTTTCAGATTTTGCTCATATGTAAATCCAACGCAAGTAGTAGACGCGAGAGCATCTGCAATTACTGGGTTGAACAATGTGGCAGAAGAATTGCATTTACATGGTCAAAGAGTTGATTCGATCCACATTAAAGATGCGCTGGTTGCTTTTCATGAATTCTTAAAACTATTTAAAAAACCTTTTTTACTTGTTGCTCACAATGCCACATTTTATGCAACACGTTTAGTCCTTGCTGGCAACGATCATTCGATGACTGAAGACTTCCAATTAGTTGTCGTTGGCTTTTCAGATACGTTGCGATTATTGAAAAAAATTTATCCCGAGCGAAAGGGACCAGGAATGTTCAAGCTAGAGAAATTAGCTGAAGATATTCTAAATTTAAAGACCAATACACGTTTTCACGATGCATTATATGACGTAGAAATACTGGAACAACTCAGCGTTGTTGCTATTGACATTGCCAGTTTCTTTACAACATGCAAACGATTTATTGAAAGATTGAATAATTGCATACATAACATAAAAGTTGCGATTGCATTGCCTTGTTTGGAGCCGTTAAAAAATGTTATATCGGCAGGAATGCTCAAAAAAATGGCCAGCGCTGGTATTACGTACGACAGACTGAAAGAAGTTCAAAAAACTAGTGGAAAAAATGGAGTCGTTAATTTATTATCAGAACGAATAATCAATAAGAAGCCTCTAGTCACCGATAGTAAAGGAATATTACTGGCTCTTACTGATTTTCTTGCAAAGAACGTTAGTTAGCGTAAATTGATTTACGCGAACGAGTGATAAGCTGTAATATGCTTGTCATAGTTTGTTACATTTGTAAGACGAAAGATCTATGCCGTTATAAGGATTTTCTTCAGTTTTGGATTTGTTATTCAGTGCATAATTTACTTTTCTACTATACGTTGAATATAAATCTGTGTAACAAAACATGATGTCAAATAAAACTGACTGAGAATAAAAGCATGTGATTAATTATTTCTCTCAGTGAAAAATTGTCCGTTTTCAGGTATATTTTCACCGAATCTAATTAGTGAATATATATAGTAGGGTACATATAAATACATTGGGGATAGCAGTGGGCAAAGTCTCAGAATAGATGTAGTAGTGTACATGTATACACACCGCGCGCAGTCGCAGAGTGGATACGAAAGTGTACACGTATATACACCCGATACAGTTTCACTGCAACGTTGCCGCGACGCTCCCCTCTCGACCGTCGTGCCAGAAATTTCGTAATAAATGTTGAACTTTGTGTGCGTTTATCAAAAAGTCCTATGAGTGAAAAAGTTTGAATCCAAGACAAAAAAAATTCTAATTTTTTGCTCTGTCAAATGTTAGTTTTTCATTAGATTAGCGCCGCTCAGTTAGTTGTGACAACAAAAAACGTGTGCGTTTTATTGGCCTGGCATGGGGAAGACGTGTTACCAGTACTGACTTTAACCGTGATTTTTTCGTTAATCTATGAGACAATCGTGTTGAAAATTTGTAGAGATATTAACCACTACTCGAATTAAAAGTAGGAGAAATTTTAGCTCGCTTACGCGGGATCAAGTTTACCGTAGTAATACCTTAAAAGACATGGGGCATGTCAGCTTAGTTTCATCGTATAATGCGTAGAATAGTTCATCCGTCCAAATGCGTCTTTGTAAAGTACCATACTTCCTTTTACCACAAGATTTATCAGCATAAATAACATTTTCTATCGACATTTTCACCCAAGTCTTATACGGAAATTCGATTACAAACTCGTGTTTTTCTTTACTACCTTAACTGTTATCAGCAGATGCATCAGCGACTGATTTTTGTAATGATATGTCAGCTTCGATGCCATGAAACTGTAGGATTTTATCCAATATGTTGTATCGATTATTCTTCATCATCACATATATATATTTGTGCTGTATGGTGCGATTCATTTTGTCACTTATTCGCTTATAAATCAAATTACTCGGAACAGCGGGTGTTCCATGTGCATCGACGACATTTCTAAAATCAGGTGTTAATATCACATCCAGACGACGTGGAACGTGCTGGAGCCATGACGTGAAAATATTAACGCGATTGTGCGTATGACAATGTACAATCAAAGATTAGAAAAAAAAATAAATAAATTGAAAAGAAGATCGACGATCGAACGCGATTGAAACAAGTAAATTTTGTTTGAGAGTTAGAATAACACGCAGGCGCAATATCCAGATCAGTGCAGTCTTTCGATTAAATGCGCCCTTGGGCTGCCGAGTGCGAGGTGTCTACCGGGGTGCGCAGTGATCGAACGATATGATGTATCCTCCGACAGGCTTGTGCATTAATATACGGTTCGATAGATTCCGATACCATATAGAATGCGTGGCAGATTCACCGGTACCATGTCGACGGTGGTGCATCACTTGGTTCTGATCTATCTATCGTCGCACTTTGCTTGCGGGCGAAGCAATTACGACTGCACTGAGCTGCGCCTCGCCGTGGTGGCTGTAGGAACTTTGTATGGAGTGGGCGCCCGGAACACCAAGAGGTACCGCAGAGCAATGCGGCGCCCTCCACTCGGCGGCGCCCCGGGACGCACGCATATAGACGCCGCTTTATGCGTACAAGAACTGGACAGGCGCTCGTACCTGCCCCTCTCGTGGCCAGTGTTGGGCAGCATCCAATTACTTTTTGTAATTAATTACATTTACTGTAATTTGTAATGAAAAACAAAATCAATTACAAATTAAGAAAGTAATTGACATATTTTTCGAATCAAATGGTAGAGTCTGTTCGCGTATCAATAAAACAGTAGCCATCAAGCAGATTATGAAAAAGATTTAAAACTCGGTTAAAGGGAATTTATTATTACAAATTGACGTACTTTTCATAAAATCTTCCAGTAGCAGAGCAAAATTAGCCGTGACTTCTAACAACCGAAATCAACAGTCGGAAATCCCAATTTTACTAAAATAACTCGATTCTGACTACAATGCTGACCACACTTCTGAAAAATTTACAGTAACACTCAACCCAGACAACGTTGAGGCCGTCGAATCCTTAGTGATAGATTCGATTGGAAATAGTAAGCAAATTTACGATGATACTGTGAAAATCAAACGAATGCTACAGATGAATTGACCGATGTTGATGAAAATCTGATCGACGTACACAATTTATCAGTAAACGAAATGTACAATTCTATTGGTATTTCTCATTCAAGCCCAATATCCGCATTCATGAGTCAGAATAAGAAGCAGCAGCTAGATACGTGTGATCTAAGTACAGCGACTTCCGAATTGAATGTTGAACAGAATTAGAGGAATGAGAATGATTCGAGTACTAACAGCCAAGAGGCTCGGGGATCGGGCCGTAACAGAGCTCAAGCACCTTGTCCAAATACATAATACGCAATAATTCTTGTCTTTCAATCCACATCGTGATTGAAATCGAAAAATCAATCAATCATGATTCAATAAGTATGAAATATAATGAAATCTGAAAACTCATCAAAAATCATAATGAGGTACGGAAATTGAGAAAAATACAAGAAACTCCCGTTTATTTGATTTTACGAGTCTATGGTTCGACCCACTACATCGTGCTTCTATAACAATATTCAGTACGACTAGAACAACCTGGAACAATCGAAAAAAGGTGGATTCTCAAAAAGTGGGGGGCTAGTTAAAAATTCTTTTTGCCTTTTGGTAGGCCCGCTACTGAACTTACGACTTAACCGCTTTGGAACAATGTTCAGTACAACGAGAACAACCTGGATTGATCGAAAAAAGTTGGATTCTCAAAAAGTGGGGGGGCTAGTCAAAAATTCTTTTTGCCTTTTGGTAGGCCCGCTATTGAACTTACAACTTGACCGTTTTGGAACAATGTTCAGTACAACGAGAAAAACCTGGAACAATCGAAAAAAGTTAGATTCTCGAAAAGTGAGGGCCTAGTCAAAAATTCTTCCCTTTTGGTGGGCTCGCTATTGAACTTACGACTTGACCGTTTTGGAACAATGTTCAGTACAACGAGAACAACCTGGAACAATCGAAAAAAGTTAGATTCTCAAAAAGTGAGGGCCTAGTCAAAAATTCTTCTTCCCTTTTGGTGGGCTCGCTATTGAACTTACGACTTGACTGTTTCGGAACAATGTTCAGTATAACGAGAACAACCTGGAACAATCGAAAAAAGTTGGATTCTCAAAAAGTGGGGGGCTAGTCAAAAATGCCTTTTCCCTTTTGATAGGCCCGCTATTGATTTTACGACTTCACCGTTTTGGAACATCGTTCAGAACAACTAGAACAAACCGGAACAATAAAAAAAAGTTTGATTTTTCAAAAGTGGGGGGCTCGGTCAAAAAACGGTTTTTAGCATTTTTCAATTGTGTTACACGAGTTATCAATATTAAGATTTGGAACAATGCAGAACAAACTTAGAACAATCTGGAACAATTTCCGAAAATTCTGATTTCTCAAAATGGGGGGCTCACTTCACGTAGGTCGCGACTAACGCAAGTAGGCATAAGAAGTCGTCTAGATTCAGTCACTTTTTCTTTCTTCTGTTCTATTATATTATCCTTATTTTTTTATGTTTGTGAACTCTAAGCAGTTGAGTATGAATCGCGAATAGCGAATTACAAATTATCATTTCTATTCTTGCGTATTTCGAATCGCGAAGAGCGAATGTGGCATTATTACTTCTCGTTTGTATTTTGAGTCGCAATTAGCGTCGTTTGAATAATTATTTTTTTTTTGTATATTTATTTTTTGTTTGCATTAAAACAAGATCGCGAAGTTTTGTTGGGCGCCTGGCGTGATCAACACGCCTTGAAATCGTTAATACTATATGCCGTGACCATAATTGGCAGCTCAGTACCGCGGAGAGGGGAGGGGTAATTTTTGGGTAGAAAGAGGGAGATACGAAATACGTACGCCAACACGTTACTTTACAAAGCAATAATAAAATCAACTAACATGTTTCCTTCCAACGATAATGCAAACAGAAAAAAATATACAAAAAAAAATAATCATTCAAACGTCGCTAATTGCGACTCAAAATACAAACGAGAAGTAATAATGCCACAGTCGCTCTTCGCGATTCGAAATACTAAAGAATAGAAATAATTCGTAATTCGCTATCCGCGATTCATACTCAACTGCTTTAAGTTCACAAACTTGAAAAAATAAGAATAATATAACAGAACAGAAGAAAGAAAAAGTGACTAAATCTAGACGACTTCTTGTGCGTACTTGCGCTAGTCGCGGCTCTCACGATAATCAATAATTCAAAACTAACAACAAAATTTGACGCGACGCGCAAACCGCGACCGTCCTCTACTATCCACGGCGCTAATCGCCACGTAACAATAAACCACTAGGTCAAAACTAAACTAAAATCGTAATCAACGCGCTAACCGCAATTGTAAAGAAATTCAAAAAATTCGTTAGGCTTACTTGCGCTAATTACCGTCTTACTAATAAACAATAATTCAATAATCAAACGAAAGAGAATGTGACTCGACGTGCTATTCGCATCTCTAGCTGTTATTTTCAATGGCGCCGGTCACCACGGGAATCGCCTAGCTGTTATCTAAACGCATTCGAACTCGGCTTTCTTCGCGACGTCTGAACGCAGTTCGCGAGTGCGAATGCTCCTCCTTTGACAACTCGCGACCTACACGCGAAGTTACGCTTGATCGTACTTGATTCGACGTGACCCAGGGTAACGGAAGTTGGTTACTCTCAAATTGCAGTTGTCTTGTCGCGACTCAAACCCGTGACGCTACTCGACGAGGTCGGTCACTTGAAATTGGCTCTACGTTATTCCGCACAACTCAGGCTACGGTCACCAAACGAGAGAATCGGTAAACGAATTTCAAGTATTTTCCGACACGCAAAGTACCAAAACGGCAATCTTTTTTCGGACAAGCCCCCGCTCAATTGCGCTCAAAATTCTATCGCAAAAAGATTAGCAGCGCTTACCGCTCCACATTCAAAAGATAAAATCGTCAACCCCCTTGTGATTCCCAATGGCCATCGTCTTCGCTATAGCAAACGCTACGATACCTCTCGGATCCGTCGCCAAAACTAGAGTGATCTCAGATGGCCGATCGGCCGCAACGCCGACTCGTCACGCTAATCCTTCGTGACGTCATCACCCTATGAATGCGCAACAATCGATCTGTCATAAATTTCGGAGATTGCGCAACTTGATGCGCACCTGTCATCGCTACTCGGCGCAGAACTTAACGCTAGATCGCGATGTCGACTTACGCGCAGCTGTACGGTGTCCTGGGGTTGGGCGGGCTGATGCTCCTTCGTCTCTAGCTGGTATCGCGCGGTTGCGTTGGTCAGGTGTGGGCGGGGTGAGCGGGTAGGCCGCGGCGCGCCGGCCGCCGGCGGGAATCGCGTCCGCCTTGGTTTTCCGCGCTGCAGGGATCTGCGTTGTCGTCCCCTCCGCAGCCTCGGCATCCTTCACGCAAGATCTCCACGGTTTCGCCTCGCCTTGGAATATCTTTGGCGTCGGAGTTGGTCACTGGCTTGTGGCCGGTGTACTCCAAAAAAAAAAAAAATACATAAACAAAAGCCTGCAACATCTGAGTCGTAATTCGCTTTTGCGTCCCTGGCGACTCCAGTTCCGTCGTTCTGTATTATTATTTCGCTACTCGATCTCAGAAACCCGAATTCCTAGATTTCACCCAAAGTTCAGGGAGTACCGTGTAACGGGCATGCTTGACCGAAATGCCACGTTACACGTAGTCATTTGCTCCGAGTCACCGAGTTACAGGAAAATTCACATCGCAGTGCACATACAGTTTTAGGGATTTATGACTGTTTGATCAGCGTGGGGTATGGGATGGGAAAAAATCGGTCAACGAAAAACAAGTAGCGAGCAGTGTTTGGCGCAAAAATGTGCACATACAGTTTTTAGGTTTTAACACTGTTTCGGCAGGGTATCGAATTAGCCAAATGTGTGTCTCGCGACACTCAAAATCATCCTCACGCATGGACGCACACTCGCGTGCAATGTTTACTCACCGTCTCTGCGTCAAATTTCGCCGATTGCCCGTGTCGCTACTCGAAATAGATCAGCTGTGTCTCATGTATTGTCTGCTGTCTCAAAATCATGTGTGTGTATCATCAATGTGTATTCTCGCCAGTGAATCCTCAGTTATCGATCCCTTCGCTTGCAATACAGATCGCATCACCCCTGTATCTTCCTCGATCAAAGTATTTCTTATTGATAATCAAAATATAATCTTTCGTCAACAATCATCTCGCTTCCTCGCTATAGTCAGTCATCACTAATTCGGGAATCCCACGTCAATGATCCATATCTCTTTGTCATCTCTTGAAACATTTTTTTGGTTCTTTGAGCCGGATCAGTCGCGAGTCGAATCAGATCATTTGCAAATAGAGTCGAATCTTTCGAATCATTGCGACTTACGGGAAAACGAATTGGAAAGCGAGTGAAACGGAACTATCGCGTGTGGATCAAGTTGTGAAAGTTTACGTTATCAAAGTGAACAATGTCGTTATTGGTGAAAACTATCACCAAAATCAGTCGCGTCCGTCAACTTCAAACGTGCGGTGTCCTCTGTAGTGACCGTGACTAAGATCTGAGCGTCAACAACACCGGTCTCTCGGAGTGTGTATCGCCACGCGCAATTATTACTGTGTGCGTATCTCACTACCTCAAAACCAGTGTGACTGGTGAGACGTCACAAGTCATCTAAAACATTTCTCTCACCGCAGAAAACTTCCCTCGAGCCTGGGAAACTTTCGTCTCACGATACGAAAACCAGCGTATTCTGACTGATTCTCATCTGGCGACACTTTGAGCGATTTCTCGTGTCACGAAAAAATCGTCGTCGGAACTGGAGAGCTTGCACAGCAACACTTGCGAAGCTCTTAGCGCGCTCGAACTTCTCGATTGTCCCGAGTGGGGGATCACATCATCGTGCACATGACGATTCGCAAGCTCAACCCAGCATCTCTCGAAGAGTGGAAAAAAAGTTTTAGAGAAACTCGAGCCCCGCACGTTTGCGGAACTCAAGGCGCTTCTCATCGGTCGCATCCAAAGCCTCGAAACCGTAAAGCAAGCTCATGCTCACAATCAAATCGCGATGTCAAAACCGCGTTCACCGCATAAAAGGTCAAATCTTCAGACGATAGGGTCACATACGGCGCAATCAAAGGAACAGTTGTGTGCTTGTTGCAAAGGCAACCACTACATCGCGTTCTGTTCGGCCTATCGCCGAATGAATCTCTCGATCAAAAATGGGAAGTAGTATCTGCAAGAAAGCTTTGCTTCAATTGTCTCGGTCCGCATCAGCAGAAAGACTGTCGATCTAACAAAATTTGTCACGTGCACAACGGTCGATATCATTCCTTGCTGCATCGAAGTTCTTCCTTAATCTCGACAGCTGCCAACAGCGGCACATCTGGTGACAGGCTGTGGTAGCGCAAACTGCAGTGCAGAACGCACCGATCTTGAATAGCACTTCTCAGGTAAGCAACCACTCGGCTCAGCCCACGATGATCATGCGCTCTCCAGTTCTTTTCGCCACATTGCAATTGATCGCCTTGAATCTGGAGACTGGAGAAAGAATCATTGCTCGCGCTCCACTCGATCAAGGATCCGAAAGTTCCTTCGTCACGGAGTCGCTAGCACAACAATTGCGACTACGTCGGCATCAAGCAACGATACCGATCATCGGCGTCGAAGCTCATCAATCGGCAGTGACTGGCGGCATCGCGACACTGCAACTCCGATCTCGTGCTCACACCTCGTTCTCGTGTCAGGTGGAGGCGCTCGTGCTTCCGCGACTTACATCGTATCTACCCTTATGTCGACTTCTCGTCGAAGACTGGCCTCATCTACGAGGACTTAACCTTGCGGATCCAAGCTTTGCACATCCCAGTCACATCGACGTGATTCTCGGAGCTGACATCTACAGCAACATCATTGCTCAAGGAGTTCACACAGGAGCACCAGGAACTCCAATCGCGCAAGAAACTTAGTTCGACTGGGTTCTCTCCGGCAGCGTTTCAGCGAAAGCAGCAAGCCCCTCGTAAGGTGCAGTCCAAGGCTTTCAGTGCTCCCTCGATCACGAACTGCTCGATCTCATGCAGCAGTTTTGGAAGCAGGAGGAAGTGCAGGAACCTTTGGCACTAATTTCCGGAAAAAAGCGTTGTGAGCAACACTTTTACGAAAGAGTTTCTCCAACTGCGCCCGGTCGTTACGTAGTTCGGCTACCGCTTAAAGACAATTCGGTAGAGCTCGGCAACTCGCGGAATCCCGCGCATCAAATGCTCCTTCGTTTGGAGAAACGGTTCGGTAGTGACGCGAAACTCAAGGAGGCTTACTCGAGCTTCCTTCGTGAATATCGTGAACTCGGGAACATGCGTCGCGCTATCAATATACCTGAAGACAATTCCCGCGTGTTTTATCTTCCCCATCATGGTGTAGTTCGCGACAGCAGTTCCACAACAAAGTTGCGTGTCGTGTTCAACGGATCTCACAGAACCAACCTCGGACTCTCTCTCAATGACAATCTTCTCTTCGGTCCAAAAGTGTAAACCGACCTCGCGGACGTTCTGTTACGCTGGTGACAATATCCAGTCGCGTTCTCATCAGACATCGTCAAGATGTACCGACAAATTTTGGTCCACAATGATGACCAAGATTTTCAGCGAATCCTCTCGCGGAAAGAACCAGAGCTACCGATCGAAGAATATCAGCTGACTACGGTAACGTATTGTCTTGCAAGCACTCCGCATCTCTCGATCCGTGGTTTTCATCAACTTGTTCAGGACAAAGGTAAGCAGTATCCGCTAGCGAGCGACGTCATTCTCGAGAACACGTACGTTGACGACATCCTCTCAGGAGCAGAGGACGTTAATCAAGGTCGCCAGGAAATCAACGAACTCAATCAATTGCTCAAAGCGGGCGGCTTTGAACTTCACAAGTGGACTTCAAGCCACCTAGAAAATTTCGTTGACAAGTCTCGAAACCATCAAGTGATCGCGATGCATCTGAATCTCAATTAAAATTAAAATCCAAATTAAACTTCTTCTCCTGACCGGAATTTTCGAATAATTTCATCTTCAATCTCAATCAAAGTCCATACTTTCGAACTTTCGGTCTTGCGTGGAGACCAGACATCTTTTCACAAGCTCATCAAACTCAGGACAATTTCACGAAACGAATAGTCCTCTCGCAAACCGCGCATCTCTTTGATCCTTTCGGATAGCTCTAGCCGATTACGATCAGAGCCAAAATCTTTATGCAGGAATTGTGGGCACCCGGTCTCGACTTGGACGAGCCGCCCTCAGATTCATTGTCCTCGTGATGGATCGATTTTCTGCAAGATCTTCAAGGAATCTCCGCTATCACCATCCCACGATAGATCGGGTCAAGTTCAGCATCTCTTGGGACGGAGATCCGCGGTTTCGCGGACGCATCTCAAAGTGCATTAGGCGCAGTGATCTATACGCGAGCGTACATCGACACTTACGAAGTGTGCGTTCCACTAGTGCGCAAAAACTAAAGTAGCGCCGCTGAAGAAGGTGACAATTCTTTGTCTCGAAATCTGCGCTACAAATCTTCTCGTCCGGTCGATGTGTCACGCGGAAAGGACTCTCAATCTCAAAAACATCCTGGTTTATCTGTGGACGGATTTCACAGTCGCGCTTGTGTGGATCAAAAGCCGCCGATCGCGGTGAAAAGGATTTGTTCGTAATCGCGTAACGGAAATCCAAGAGTTCGCGCGCGCTCGTTGGTATCACATCTCGGGTTCGGAAAACCCCGCTGATCTTGCGTCTCGTGGTGCATTTCCGGAGTAACTCCAAAATTCAGAACTTTGGACTTTTGGACCATCCTGGCTCTCAAAGCCTTCAGTCAATTGGCCATCCTCATTTCCGCGACTAGAGGAAGACATTTATCCCGAGGAAAGAAAAGGGCCGTCGACGCATATCGCAACAGCTAAGTTGCTACTAATCTAGGATCTCGTCGATCGCTACTTAAAACTATCGACTCTCCTCAAAGTTACCGCGTTGTGTAAGCGTGCTGCAAATCATTTCCTCGCGAAGCGGAAATCATCAAATCAAACACCCACGTCTTCTGTCAATTCTGGACCAATCTCGACTCGGGAATTGAATGACGCCCACTTGTATTGGATCAAGCTGACTTAGCAGGCGTATTTTGCGGAAAAAATTCGCCAAATCGAGACAAGCTCAAGTCCCACTCGGAGTCATTCACTATCGTGACTCACGCCGTTTATCTATTCGAACGGATACCTCAGAGTCGGTGGTCGACTGAATCACCCATCGCTTTTGTATGACGAAAAGCATCCGTCCATCTTGCCTCGCGAATCATCGTTCTCCACATTGGTCATCGATCATCATCATTGGTTGACGCTCCACGGAGGTCCGCAACTTACTCTCGCTACAATCCGACAGCAGTACTGGATTCTGGGAGAAAGAGTACCGATCCGCATGTTTATACATCGTTGCGTTCCTTGTGCGCGTCATCGCGCCACTCTCAGCAGCCAACAGATGGGCCAACTCCCTCAGTCTCGAGTCACGCAATCAAGGCCGTTTTTCCACTCTGGCGTTGACTACGCTGGTCCATTCTCGATTCGAGCCTCCCGCGGGAAAGGAGCGAAATCATGCAAGGGATATATCGTTATGGAGATGGAAATTTGAAAAACTGGTGATTTCGAAAAATTCACGACGGAGCCAAGAATCGAACCTGGTGTCTAGAGGAGCTTGACCGGAGCCTTACTCTACCAGACCACCTAGCCGCCCTGACTCTGTTGTCGTTAATTCCTCTCATCACCAGTAAGTTCAAATTTGTTTTCTTGTGCTTTGTATGTGTTGTAACGTGGCGTTTCAGAGTCGCCCGTCACAAGGGCACACAAGCGTTATTATTTTTAGTTTACGCGTCCTCAGCAGGGTACTCCAACCGAACTCGATACAAAATAGGCAGTAACTACTTTCTAACTAATTCTTTTTTGTAAATTCTTTATTTCGCGCTTCGGCGCAAGCTAACAAGGTACTTGGACGACAACGATCCCGATCAACAAGGGACCACTAGCTACCGTTTGCAGCTCTCGACGACTTCGCCTACTGACGGTCTCATCAGACTACACTGGCTACCTTGGTGCACCTTTATATACACCTGGGGTAACATCCACCCGAACCTTCCGTATCGCCTCGACTGCCGGTGAACAGGGAGATGAAAATCCTCCCGGCGGCCGAGGGCACCGTTCCTCGAAGAGGAACTAGCCGCCAACTCTATCGGATGCCGTAAGGATGGCGTGAAGGGCAGACCGTAGCCTGCCATCCTCCGACTTACCGGCCTGGTGCCGGACCGACCCCAAACCACTACGTTCAGGGTAATAAAGCCATCGTTCCGAGGATCGACGCTGCCTTCCTATCGGCAGGGACCAATTGTGTGGGTCGTGGCCCACTGTTTGGCCAACCGTCTGACTGCACGACCTCAGGTACAGGCAGCTAGCTACTGCCTGTACAAAAGCCGGTGGAGGTGAACAATGAGGCGTCACTCTCCACCCGGTAACTTTGGCCGAGAGGCACCCTCTGTATGCCTCTGCCAAAGAAGTCCCCGATGATAGGCAGCCTGGACTGTAACCGAAGCAGCTACACATCGTACGAGTTGGTGTCAACGACGAAATCGCGAGCAGCACGTTACGCCACATCTAGCGGTAATTTTTGGAAAACGTATGACCACGCAGTAACCAATATTCGCCACAGGGGGATGGCCTATTTGCGGTGGGGTCAACCGACCAATCAAAGAAGAAGAAGAATCAACTCACGACAATCGACGAGCTGAGCTACTACCTGCTATTCTACGCTTGACCTGCTGAGGGACAGCATCGTTCTTCCGCATCCTTCCGATTATTCTCTCGATTTAATACCTACCGATCCTTCTTCCTTTCATTCTACCATTATCGTATCTACTGTTTTTCCATACTCTCGATCATTGCACTACCGTTAACTTCTTCCTATAAATTCAAGTCCTTTCCTTCCTTTCTACTTTCGTTTTATTATTCTAAGTTTAATTTAAAATAGAGTCAGTTTGTGTGCCTAAGGTCAACCGTTAAGGTGAGGCTTCTGCCTTTGAATTGTACCGTTACGAAGTTGCTCATGATTCCTATTCTTTCTTATGGTATTTATCGACTTTGCGTGAACCATGGTCCACGGCTTAAAGTTGCAGTAAGCCGCCGTGTGGCTGCGTGATTTCGGTCATTATTATTATATTTATTGTTTCTTGGTTGCATCTTGTAATGCCAGTTTTGTGTGAATCATGGTCCACGGCCTAGAGCTTGCAGTGAGCCGCCGTGTGACTGCATGATTTCAGTAATTTATTATTTTCGTATCTGAGCGACCTCGTAACTGCCAAATAGTTATTTTTCTTGTATTTATGATTTTTCTGATTATTTGTGAATCTCTATTATCCTGCTTCTGTATTTTCTATCGTATTTTGAGCCCTATTGGCCTCATATTTGATTCCATACTCTTTTTGTAATAGTAGCGTGCTTCATATTTTATTTTTGTTATCGCTTATTATATTTTTATTTATTTTTGTGCCTATTGTATCACATAACGAGTTCCTTGGAGTACAAGCGAGCGTAGAATCATCCCTAGATATTACTGCACTTTTCTTTATTGCTATTGACAATTTTATACTATTTTTGCCTGTTATTTATTTCTCCGTGTTTTGTTAAATTAAGTTCTGTGAATTATTCTTTTGTATTGCGGTGTATTTTAGTATATTTCTCTATTTTGTAAACTCTCCGAAATTCTCACTCTCATAATTTTGTATTTTGGTATTCTCTCAAAAGTTATGTTTAGGAATTCCTTATTTAATTCCTGAAGTACGTAATCATTATAAATTGTCGAATCTACCGTTAATGAATAATTCTACCGAAGGCTACCTAGTCGATCGTTTGCCGACTTGGTAAATTGTGACTGAATGTCAATCTCTCATACTGGTTATAATCTATGGTAAATTTGTCGTATCATCTACCAAACTATCGTCACGTTGTTTTCTACCGATCGCAGTAAAGTTCTCTCGTTCTAATTGACAGAATAATAATTTTCGTAGCGTCATTTGCAAATTGGGTAAGATCACGTCGCCCAGTGACGTGTAGTCTTAAGTCAACTCTTGCATTATATCGCATCTCTCGACCTACGTTCATTTTTCTCTGTTAACTACCGTCTCTCGTTCTAAAGCTATCGTTTACTGCTATTCTACCGAACTTTTTGTGAACAACGATTATTTATTTTATTAACTACCGCTGTCGATACCATCTTATTTGCCTGTCTCACTCATGTAACCTTCTCGACAATATATGATCGATTGACCTGTTCATTTTCCCTTTTGCCTGGAGTTTATTCTTTATTTTGTTATTTTCTTTAATTCTGGAATTACTGTTAGCTGCCTTGAATTCCGCCACTCTACCGGGATGTACGCGATCGTACCTGTGCCTAGCCAGCCATACAACGGGTTCTCTATTTATCTCTTTTGTACGGTTTTGTGTTAATTTTATTGATTTGCATTATTGTTTGAAAATCGACGCTAACGCGTCTGGCGCCCAACGTAATTATTTTGTTATAGTTTGATATTGCGGGTAAGTAGAGAATCGCGCCAAAGTGTCAACGGTAAGTCCTCATCCGAGGGTAACAGAATTTAGCGTTACAGTGTGAATAGAAAGTTTTCGTCTCTGGAGCACCTGATGTAAGAATGTATGTAGATGAATGTTTACATGTTGGAATCTACCTCCATTTGTGTGGCTCCTCGCGAAAGTGATAGAAGTGCATCCGGGAACCGACGGTCTTGTTCGCAATGTGACCCTTAAAACGAAATCCTCTGCCTTAAAACGTCTAATCGTGAAGTTGTGTGTGCTCCTAGTGTTCTCTCAAGACAATTATTATCGACTCTAAGAATGAATGGCGCACGGCGGGCGGCAGAATTCAATTTCGCGATCGTTACCGATAGCGAAGCGGACAGTATGTTTTGGCAAAGTATCGAATTAGCTTAATGTGTGTCTCGCGACACTCAAAATCGTCCTCCCGCATGGCCGCACACTCGCGTGCAATATTTACTTGCCGTCTTTGCGTTACATCTCGCCGCTTGCCCGTGTCGCAACTTAACACAGATCAGCTGTATCTGATGTATTGTCTTCTGTCACAAAATCATGTAAATGTATCATCCATGTGTATTCTCGCCTGTAAATCCTCAGTTACCGTTCTCTTCTTTTGCGATACAGATCGCATTACCCCTGTATCTTCCTCGAATGAAGTATTCCTTATTGATAATCAAAATATAATCTATCGTCAACAATCATCCCGTTCCTCGCTACAGACATTCATCACTAATTCGCGCATACCATGTCAATGTTTCATATCTCTCTGTCATCTTTCTAAACAATGACTCTTCATAGCTAACAAGTCCGAGCCTGTACCCCCCCCCCCCCCCGCCTTGCTCCTCCCCAAACATACTAGCGTGGGGTATGTGACGAGAAAAAAATCGGTCAACGAAAAGCAGGTAGCGGGCAGTCTTTGGCGCGAGAATGTGCACATAGTTTTTGGGTTTTTTGACTCTTTATAGCAAACAAGTCCGAGCCTGCACACCCCCAAACATATTAGCGTGGGGTATGCGATGAGAAAAAAATTGGCCAGCAAAAAAAAAAAGCCGGTAGCGAGCTCTTGAGAAAATTTTGCCCAGCTTATACTGTTCCCACGATACATTTTTGCCTGCATGTCACGTAGTGTACACCCCACGAATGATTGGCTGGTTGGTTTTTGCTCGGTCGAGGGTGAGCGTGTCTCTTTTTGTATCGAATTGAAATAGCGGTTTGAAACTTCTCTCGCATTTGGAAAATCCTTCGTGAGAAAACAGGCGTTTGACAAAGTGAGTGGTGAAACAAAGGTGCTCACTGAAAAATCCGAAGACTTCAACGAGTTTCTACTTTCGTGAGTAGGTTATAGAATGTATATGATAACGAGGATTATATTAAAGAATAAAATTTACAATTATTCATCGTGTATTCCATAGCAAATGAATTTCATAATATTTTCACATTTTCTTATTAGATAAATTTATATAAAAAAACAGATAAAACTTATATAGATATATGCATAGTTGTATCAAAATTATTTTTATTTGATTGTGGAGATAATTTCATTTTCAATTATATGTATAAACTAGGATATATATTGTAATAAATTCTATTTCCTAGATGGGTGAATAATTTTATTGGGTATTCCATTTCAATTGTATGTGTAAACTATAATATAATTGTAATGAATTCTACAGGTATTTTTTTGCATATTGCGAGCATTTTTCAGGCAGACGGCTGCATTTCAAACAGACTTCTACTAGAGGATTAGGCCCATCTACTATATCGCCATCAGATCCTGGTGTATAATACAGGAGGCATCTGCGGCAACTGGCGATCTTGTCATCCATTTTCATATTCTCAGACAGTTTATCCCACGCATTATTGATGGCGTTTAATGCGAACGTGGAGATGAATTCTTTTGGTAAAAAAGCTATATCCTCGGACATCATTGCCCTCAAACCATCCAATTCTTTGTACAGACGGAAGGATTTCTCGAGGGAGCTGGTACACTCCGTCAAATACAAACTCCTTAGTCGCTGCACATTTTCAAAGGCGCAGTTGTATACCGGAATGTATTCAGGGTTGTCATCATACCAAATCGAGCCTGGCACTGCTGCTTGCTGGAGGTTATTCGATGGGAAGTATCCATGGTTCAAGTCACGCCAGGGTGCCGCTTCCATATACCTCAATTTTCTCAGTGCAGGGGGTGTGATGTGCAAATCTTCTATATGAATAACCCTTGTCGTACCATCGATGATCACCTTCAGCTATGCTTTCTTCTCCTCCCCTTTGACGTATGCCTAACACGCATTTCCCACCATTTTTCTCAAAATCTTCGGCACATCCTCGTGAGATTTGTTGCCAGCATTCCATGATATTCCGTGCTGATTGTGTGTCAACTGGACATTAGTAGCTTTACTTTCAAATGGTAAGCTTGCCAAATCATAGGGCGGCCTGAAAATGATGTAATCCAGACCCTGCCCGTCTACGTTGATGACTGTCACTTCCTTGGGTACAAACTTTATGTTATGGCCCATAAAAATTGCACGTCTAGGATCATCGCCGTGCTGAGGAGTGGGGCTGTTGCGTTCAATCTTGCCAACAGACAGCAGGGAGAAGACTCACTATTCGATCTCCAGCACACTAGCTTTCATCCCCTCGCGGGTGAATTTTGTAGAAGTACAGGGGACCGCACAGTTTATTTACGGCAGATAACTGCATGAAAATTCAAACTTGTTGAAATCCCCATAAGGTATTTCATTTGCAGATGATTTTCTCCGGCCAAGGTACACATTTCAGTCAGCTGATTAAAATCTTCTTGTAGAACCCTTGTGATTCTCGGTGGTAAGAAAACGTTGTATTTCTCATCGATCGTCGCCAGAACACGTACCCCAAATTTCGTTTTGACCAGTTAAAACCCGATAGTAGTGTATTTATGAGAGTTCTGGATCACATAATGGCGCGCTCCCCCTTAGCTCCCCCATAACTCCCCCCTATCTCCCCCCTCGACCCGCGGCCCAAACACACACACACACACACAAATACGAAAATAAATTAATTAATTATTCAATACAAAATTAAAGTGAAATAAATAAAATGAATGAAATAAATACAATGGATAAAATGAATAAAATGGATCAAATGAAGAAAGTAAAATGAATATAATAAATGAAATAAATGAAATAAATAAAATAAATGTAACGAATAAAATGAATCAAATAAATAAAATAAATAAAATGAATAAATAAATAGATAGAGAGAGAATGAATGAATGAATGAATAAGTTTTATTATGCCCTGGAGAAAAAACTCCGTGGGCAATGGGTACATGAAAACAGATTAAATATAAAGTAATAAGACTTAACCTAGGCTTAAAACTAAGAAAACTAAGAAGAAGCATACAGAGTATAGAGTCCAGACGCGGAGAGACCGCGAGCGAATATAAACACAAATAAAGTATAAATATAGCACAAATAAAGCATACAAATAGTGCAAAGAAAAAGAAATAATAATAAAAAGAAAGAAAAGAAAAGAAAAGGAGAGTGGCAAGCAAGCCAATTTAACCGCATGCAATGAAAGAAACCAAATATATTAGAGCTGGGAAGCCAGCAAATGCGTCCGCAGATCTCTTTTAAAGGTGGGGAGACACTGCAGAGTTGTGATGCTAGGAGGAAGGGAATGCCAGAAATAGGAAGCAGAGGGAACGAAAGAATTGCGTAGTGTGGAGGTACGATGTAGGGGGATAGAGAATGTTGGTGTAGAATGGAGACGAGTTGGACGAGTAGATATGGGAGCAAGAGAGAAGAGGTCATGGATGTAGGAAGGGACATCTAGTTTGAGGAGCTTGAAAATAAGGATGCCCATAAAATAATTTCTGCGATTTGAAACCGTTAGCCAAGATAAGCTGTTGCGATATGGGGAGATATGGATGTCACGACGTACGTTAAAAATGAAGCGAATGCAGTTATTGATTAATCGTTCCAATATCAGGTTCTGTTCACCGGTTAAATCAATATAGGCAAGGCAACAATAATCGATAAGTGGAAAAACAAGTGCAGTTATAAGCGTGATGCGCAATTTCTTCGATAGAAGGTTCTTATTATATTTTAGGCGAAAAAGAGTAAAGTTCACCTTGGCCGAAATGTGCATAATATGCCTGTGCCACGAAAGATTTGATTGCATAATGATGCCCAGGTTGCGAGCGTGCGAGACATAGGGAAGCTCATTTTCCCTGACTCGAATGCGAGGGAGAGTCGAAAAATCAATTTGATTTATGTAAGCACCACTGCCCAAAATCATAACCTTTGACTTCGCAAGGTTTAACCTGAGTCCATTCGCCACAGCATAATCAAAGATATAATTCACGTCAAGAGTCAGATCGGATAGAGCACGAGCCAGGTCACTGGGGTAGCAGGTGAGATAAATCTGTGTATCATCCGCATAGGTGAGGTATTGGGTATAGTTCAGACCAATGCCAATATCACGGATGAAGATTGAAAAAAGAAGAGGACCAAGAACTGATCCCTGTGGAACACCCATATTAGTGGGGCACCAGGAGGAAACAGCTCCCCTGTCATCAACAACTGCTTGCGATCGTTTAGATAAATATGAGAAAAACCAGGCAAGCACTCCATCCGAGCAACCCAAGAGACGAAGTTTACGTAGGAGTAGACGATGTGGAACCATGTCAAACGCTTTGCTTAAATCAAAGAGAACAAGCACCGTTATTTTTCTGTCATCAACTGCCTGTCTGATGTCTTGATTAAGCTTAAGCAAAGTAGTTAACGTGCTATAACCCTTCCTGAAGCCAGATTGAAAGGGATCAGCAAGATCATTGGCATGGAGAAAGTCAGTAATCTGACCGAAAACAATTCGCTCCAGGGCTTTAGAGAGCTCACAGAGGTTTGCGACTGGTCTTGTGTCAGATGGAGACGACGGAGGAACAGTTTTAAGTATCGAACGAATGAAGGCACGTTTCCATAAAGACGGGAAATGTGACAGACGGAGGCTTGCATTGAACAAATCCAGAAGGCTGTTAAACAGAAGCGGGACAGCTTTACTAATTGCATAGTTAGAGAGTAAGTCGGGGCCCTGGGATAATGAGGAAGAGTGGGGAACACACAAAACTGATGACAATGAATCAGCGGTTATCTCGGCAAACTCGAACACAGGTTGAGAGGGAGACAGTGGGGGTAGACATAGGGAAGATAGAGAGTCCGGATAGGGAATATCAGAGGTTGAGACAGCGGAATAAAACTGATTCAGGCTATCAGGAGAAAAAAAAGGAAAAAGGAGAAGATCCCCTAGCTTTAGTGAGACCGAGAGACGACAGCTCCCTCCAAATTCCAGACGGATCAGAGATCGACGAGATGCGGGAGCAGTAGAAATTATCTCTAGCGATACGTAGTTCACTACAAAGGGCATTGCGATATTGACGGTAGACGGCCATGGACAGTAAATCACCCGTACGCCTAGCTCGGTTATAAAGCGAGTTTCTATACTTAATTTTCGATCGTAGTGAATCGGTTAGCCATGGCGCCATCCTTCTGTTTGTGGTCCATTGCTTCAGCGGAGCATGGGTATCAAAAGCCTGAGCGATGGCAGACGAAACACCACGGACCATATTATCAAAGTGATTAGGTGAGGAAAGAGTAGAAAAGGACGGAGCATTTAGTCGGGACAGAGAAGATGACAGCGATGCCAGATAATCTGTCACAACAAAGTGTTTTAGGTCTCTGCGGGCAATCATATGTGCTGGGCGAGGATCGGGTTGAAAATTGTAAGTGAGCTCAAGTAAATCATGACCAGCGATGAAAGGAGCCGAGGATTTATTAAAAGAAAGGACCTTAGAGGAAGAATCAACTAGGAAAAGATCAAGTAGAGAGTGAGAGGTACTTGTGTGAAAGGTCGCTCCAGCCTCCACAATATGAAGAGCTTGTGTGCTGGCAAATTCACGAAGTGAGCTTGATTCAAAATTATTCTGTAGTAGATTACAGTTAAAGTCGCCAGTTAAGATAATGTTTTGGTAGTTTATGGCAATAGAAGAGAATATGTGCTCAAAATTGTGAAATAAGAAGCCTTTTGGGCGTCGATATATAGTGGCAAACAGAACTGAGCGGTCCTGGGTATTGCGAGTCTCGAAGATCAGATATTCTGGAGCATTAGAGAAATCAGGGGTTGAGAGCGCCAGTAATTTAAAGCGTAACGATTTGTGAATGTAGCAGGCAACCCCACCACCCCTTTTGCCAACTCGATCATTGCGTAAGAGAAAATAGTCTGGCAGTTGTACAAGATCGTCTGAAATATTATCATGAAGCCACGTTTCCGAAATAGATATGATGTGATAAAAGTTAAGAGCAACATGCGCAATAAAGAACGGAAAATGGCCAAGGAGCGAATTAGCATTAAAGGACGCAACCTTGAGATGTGACATAGATGGTTGCATTATCATATTCGGCAAAGTCGGCTTAGTACATCGCGGCAGTCAGGTTAGTCGATTGAGATCCGACTCGGACTGGAGAATTATAATATCAGGACAGCCTTCTTTCCGAACCTTGACAACACCCCGATTAGCCCACACATGGCTTAGGTTGAATTGACGAGCTTTGGATTTGGCTAACAGTAGAAGCTTATGGATGTTTGTTGGAAGCAATTCGCTAATGTAGATGCGGTCATCACGGTTCATAGAGAAGATATCACGGACGGTAAGGACCCTTCTAGCTGACACCTTTTCTAGGACGAAGTCACGAGTTACCGATGATTTCAGGCGAACCACCAGCGATCTCTTGGACAGAGCGCTCGAAGTGGAGTTACGAACGTGAGTATCATTAGGCTGGCCCGTTTTGGGTTTCATGACGCGTGAATCAAGAACGTCACCTAAGAGCTGAGAGACACCCAGAGTGGAGAAGATGGCATTCACAATCTCAGAGTCGGATAGGGAGAGCTCCAATGGTAGACCACGAACAACAAATTCCGTTGTCGTAGATGAAGCTGGTGCTGGAGAGAGAGAGAGAGAGAGAGAGAGAGAGAGAGAGAGAGAGAGAGAGAGAGAGAAAGAGAGAGATTGATTGATTAATTGATTGATTGTGCAGTTTATTATGCCTTGGTAGCACCCTGAGGCAAATTACAAAGCTATGGAATAACTAAAAATGAGTCGGTAATTAGGTTTAGAATAATAAGTAGAAAAGAAATATAACATAATGAAAAAAAAAAGAAAAAAAATAATATAAAATAAGTAACATAACAATAAAAATAACAATGAATTAGAAATAAAGATCTGAAGATATAATTGAGAAATAGTGAGTAATTAGGACTAATAATACAAAATAATTAAATGATACCAATGTTATGAGAAAGACAGTAAAATGATTGATCCAACATATCTAAGTCGACGTGTCGAAAATGTCTAAGCCATGATTCCATCTAAGGAAAAGAGGTAGTTTCGTAGCCGGACTTTTAGGATCGGAAGTGAAGGTGACGCTGCTACCTCCTCAGGGAGGGAGTGCCAGAAATAAATAGCTGACAGGAAAAAGGAGTCCCTGTAGGTAGTTGTGCGGTGTTGGGGTATGAAAAAATAGTCCTTTGTTCGTTGTAGTGATGGATGATTTGGCTGATTTCGTCTGGTGAATAGCTCTGTGAGATATGAAGGAGAGTTTCCGTGCAATACATTGAATACTAATATGCCGAGAAAATACAGTCGTCTTGACTTCACAGTGAGCCAGCCAAGAACTCGTCGATATGTTGTTATGTGGGCGTCGCGTCTTAAATTAAATATGAATCTTATTCCATTGTTAACGAGTGTGAATATAGAAAGTGTTCTTCCTCTTCGAGGAGTGTTTCGAGCTTGTTGTTGAGCTCTGAAGTCACATCATTTTATACTAGGCAACAGTAATCAATTAGTGGGAATAAGATTGAGACGATCAGTGTAGTACTTGGTTCCCGTGATAAAACGTTCCTGTGATATTTTAACTTATAGACAGAGGAATTAATTTTCCTGGAGATTAAAACTACGTGTTTCCGCCATGAGAGGTTTGACGACATTATCACACCGAGATTTCGTACTTCATTAACGTAGGGAAGAATAACGTTATTGACGACAATTGGAAGAAGAGATGTGACATCGATTCGGCTAATATAGTTATTACTTCCCTGTCTTAGTACCTTGGACTTGGATAAATTGAGCTTAAGCCCATTATCGTTCGCGTAATGAGCAATCACGTTGACATCGTGTATGATACGAGCGATACCCTTATCGAGTTGTGAGGACAGACAGCTCAGATAAATCTGTGTTATCTGCAAAAATCATGTGTTTTGTAAATTTTAATTTCTGGCTGATATCGTTGATGAAAAGGGAGAACAGAAGCGGACCCAACACAGACCCCTGGGGAACTCCAGCGGTTGTTTTCAACCAGACAGAGTGTCCGCCATGGTTATCCACTACTGCTTGCTGCCGTAAGATAAGAAAATATCCAGTGTAGCACGTTTGACGAAAAGCCAATTTTATGCAATTTTGTGAGAGGTTTGTAATGTGAGACTGTGTCAAATGCTTTGCTAAAATCAAACAACACTAGGATTGTTAGCTGTCTCTCATCAACAGCTCGTCGAACATCATGGCATATGCGCAACAAAGCAGTGTGCGTGCTAAAGTCTCGCCTGTAGCCCGATTGACGCGAGTCAAGGATATTATTCGCTGAGAGGAAATCATTGATTTGCTTGTGAACTATTTTCTCGTATATCTTAGAGAGTTCACATAAGTTGGCTATTGGCCTGTAGTCAGACGGAGACAGGGGAGGATTCACCTTCAATAATGGCCGAATGAATGCACGCCTCCATGAAGTCGGGAAACACGATAAACGAAAACAATGGTTGAACAAGGACGCTAGGATTTCTGCCAAAAGAGGTGGTGCTTTTTGAATCGAGAAAACCGAAACAACATCCGGGCCAGCAGAATGAGACGAGGAAAACGAATTGATGATTCGTTGAACAGCCTCCGGAGTAGTCGGTACAAACTCGAATTGCGGTTGATCATGCGATTCATCGGCAATAATGTCGTCAAGGTCTTGTATTTCACACGCCGGGGAAGAGCAGGAAATACTCGCGAAGTGTTTATTTAATTCTTCAGGCGAGAAAAAATTGAGTGGAGAAGACGTAGTCGGTTTTACAAGTCCCAAGTTGGCTAGTTCTCTCCATAATTTAGCAGTGTCAGTGATTGACGAAATTCTTAACAAATAGCAATTATTCTTGGCTGCCTTTATGTCGTTACTAAGTTCATCTCTGAACTTTCTGAATATCGCTAACCCGAAGAGACTACCTGACCTTCTCGCTCTTTTGTAAAGAGAGTTGCGTTTTTAATACGTGTTTTCAGATCTTCGGTTAGCCAAGGCGCATGATGTTTATTAATATTGTACGTTTTCCTCGGGGCCTGGATATCCAAGATTGAGGAGATCATGATAGAAAGAGAATTCGTATAAGAGTCAATATTAAAACTGGACAGAAGTGGATTTGAAGATAACGCCTGGCTAGTCCGGAGCTCGACTGAAAACAAATTACGAAACGCCAAGTCATCGAATCCCTTGAAATTACGCCGAGAGATCGTACGATTCAAAATAGGTGGTGTTTCGAACTGATAGACCAATTCGATCAAGTCATGCCCGGCGATAAACGGAGCGTCAGACTTGGAGAATGATACTTTCTTGGAAGGAGAATCAATAATAAAAACATCAAGCCAAGAGTGGGATGTGTTCGTGTGAAAAGTGGCGCTAGATTCTATTATGTGCAACGATTTAGATGAAGAACATTCTCTTAGAAACTCCGCCTCGTAACCCGAACTTAAAAGATTGCAGTTCAGATCACCAGTGATAATTATATTTTTGTACGAAAACGCAAACTGATCGAAAACAGAGAAAAAATCGGCAAATAAGAACCCCTTAGGTCTTCTTTACATCGCGGTAAACATAACAAATTCCTTGTTTTGACAGCGTAATTCCAGGATGATGTATTCTGGTGCATTTGAAAATTGGTTCGGTGAAGCGGCTAAGATCTTTACAGTAAGAGATTTACGAATATAGCATGCCACTCCACCTCCTCGTTTTCCGTGCCTGTCATTCCTTATGAGTAAGTAATTATCTAGTTGAACCAGATCATCGTGTATTAGAGGATACAGCCAAGTCTCGGATATTGAGATGATATGATAGCTGTGGTTAGATAAGTGAGCTCGGACAAGATCGATGTGACCCAATAGGGAGTTCGCGTTAAAATGCGCAATGTTGAGATTAACGTGAGACGAGTTAGTTTCTAGCGGCGGTGATGTAACGTTGACGTTGGAAGACTTCGATTTCAGTCATGTGAGTGAGTCCAAGTCACTCTCGGCATTGATTTGGATAATTTCGGTTTTTTAACTCCTTCGAACATAAATATTCCCAGCCTTAGGCCATACGAACTTGTAGCCAAGTTCCTTTGCTTTCGCTTTTGTGCGACGCAGCAAGTTATAGGTCACCGACGGCAGGAATTCGTTGATGAAGATGTTTCCTTTTCTATTTAGTGCGAAAACTTCATTGATGGATAACTCCTTTTTTTCACGTCTCTTCTGGATGATAAAATCACGAACTCTTGATGACTTTAGTAAAACAATCAGAATTCCCAAAGAGTCTTGAGTCGTAGTGGATGTATGCGGACGTACCCCATCAGCCAAAGGCTGTTTCGGAGGTATTTATCGTATTTCAAGAACGTCGCGAGTTAATCCGGGAATTCCGAGTGCCTTAAAAATCCTGTCGACTATTGTGTTCGGTATATCTGTGATATCAATCGGCAGTCCAGATTTCGTGATCTCCGCGCTCGTGTTGTTGGAATCGTTGTTGGTAAGACGATTCGACAGTAAGTTGACTTGCGACTTGAGTGCAGAGTTTTCTTCCCTGCTCGTTTGAATGTCTACCTTTGTCGCTTCGGAATTAAGTTCTAGTGTCCCGATACGGTTGTTGAGCGTTTCGTACGACGATGATAGAACTGAAACGTCAGCACGGAGTTCGGCAATATTTTGCTCTACACTCGAGATTGACGTTTGAAGGCATTTCAATTGGCCGGTGTTGACTGAGCTCATCGATTTTAGTCGACGCATGAGATCTTCTAGGGTGATTTTGTCGTGAGACCCTGTGTCATGTCACGCTTCCTTGTGCGTTGGAGGATCGATTGAATTATGGCTCTTTATAGGTGACCGTGGGATGGTTGTGGAACGCTGCATGACGCAAGGTTCGCGGTAGAAATTCGCGCCATCAGGGTCGTATCCTAGTCTGTTTGTGGCACACTCGGCATGGATTATGACACCACAATCACCCATGCAATCGACAGTATTCAGTCTTCTCGTCGTTTTGTTGCAGACCGAGCAGCGCGACATTTTAAATTGTTGTTGTGATATGATATGGTGTTCGTTGATATTATAATCGCGCGAGAATTGTGAGGTAAGTCTCAGATGATGGTTCAATATGTGTGAGTTAGTTTTTCATGACACGAAGAGTTGAAGGTACGAAAAAAACATCGTCACACACACTGTAATGTGCTCATATAAGTAAACATTGAACAGCGAAAGAGTTAAAAGGTCCAAGTCAACATACACTACACGCACTGAGTGCTGTTCGTGTGAGAATGTTTGTCAGCAACAAGAGATCGACACACGTACACGCCCACACACGATCATGAGCCCGCGTAATCTCAAGCGCGAAAGTTTCGATAACTCACACTCATGATACTGGTTTCACGGTTTAAACGTTGAGCTGGTCGCGATCTAGCTGCGAGGGGCACCAGCAACAGGATTGTTTATTATAAGTCCATGTACACAATACGTTTACTCAGAGTTATGCACATTCAAACCCTTTGAATGTGTCATACTGATCGTAACACAATACAGACGTCTGCGCAGTAAATCGGCGCACGGCACTGTCGAAACAGTTTATCGCGAGATTGAAACCGGAAAGTGGAAAAACTTGATAACGATCTGAAAAATGCACTCGCGAGTCGGAAATTATGGCTACTGACAAATTCTTGGATTCGGCATTTGGTGAGCCATAGAAAATAAAAAACTGATCGCTCTTTCTCGTTTAATTTGAACGAATTTACAGAGGTCGACGTGATGTTCGTCAAACCGCTCAAAAAGAGAGAGGGAGAGAGAGAGAGAGAGAGAGAGAGAGAAAGAGAGAGAGAGAGAGAGAGAGAGAGAGAGAGAAAGAGAGAGAGAGAGAGAAGAGAGAGAGAGAGAGAGAGAGAGAGAGAGAGAGAGAGATTGAATTGATTGAATAAATTTATTAAGGCTATGGGGTACAACCCCATACAGCCCAGTAAGATAGTACATTAGCAATATTATTTGTAATTCACATAATATAAGATTTATACATGTAGTGAAAAAAATATCTTCAAATTTAACAAGAGATCTTACATGCTAAGTTTAACAATTTTATAATTTTATAATTTTAAGTATAATCCTAACTATAACGTCTTTGTTTATTTTTAGATATCAGCAGATTTCTTAATTTCGGTAAGCATAGTAACATAGTAATAGAAACAGTCTCTAGAGTATACATATCACAAAGTATTTTATATTTGGTTACAATTTCATTTAATAACTAAAACTAAGTGACACAACTTATGCCAAAAATGTACTGCTACATATCTAAAAGATGAGTTAAGACACTGTCGTGTGGCAGCGGGTTCAGTATGAAGTTTGGGTCTTGCTCCACCCTAAAATGCCACCGATCAACTTCAGTCTTAACGAGTTTTGTAAGCACTTCTGATTTAAAGCCACTAAGACGTTGAAGGTCAAACATGATGTTGCGATCTACCAAGGAGTTTATAAAACGCGATGCAACATAGTGAAACGAGTTATCAAGCTTCTTAGATCGTGCCACACTTATCAATAATGGCGCGGGAGGATAACGTGGTGTAACACGTCTCTGCTCAGCGTCAGCCCTTAGTTTGAAAAGATCAAATAGATACGTAGGTTTTCTTGAAGAAATCACAGTGTAGGCTAGAGTAGTAATAATGCATAATCGTCTATTCTCAACAGTAAGCCAACCAAGGGACAAACGATATGGCGTTATTGGAGTTTGCCAAGGGATATAACCTTGAACAAATCGAATACAGGTATTCATAAGACGATGAAGCTTCAAGTTTTGTGCTTGTGTTAAATCATTGTATACCGCTGCTGCATAGTCAAAGTGAGGAAAAATAAGAGATTCTACAAGGCGTTTTCTAAGAGATCGTGTAAGTGCATGCCTATGAAATCGCAGGGAGTAAAGCGCCCCATGAACACGACTAGAAATTAAGACTATTCGGTAAGAGAGAGAGGGAGATGTGAAAAGAAAAAGATACAGAGTGCTTTGATCTAGGAAATCTAACCTAACTCAAGCTACAGGAGGACGAGACGAGGAAACCAGAACCAGCTATACCAGGGACGGAGAAGATGTCAGGCGAGATAAGGTTGGGGGGAGGGGGCTACGTCCTGTCAAATTCCGTGTCGAACAGATACTGTCGAAGGCGGGAGCAGAAAAAGGCGACTGAGGAAGACTCACGCAGTTCCTGAGGGAGAGACTCTCAGAAGAGGATACCGGAAACCGCGAAGGACCTGCGGTAGGTCTCGGTGACGAAGCGAGAGACAATGTGGCTACCCCTCACGAGCTTGCTAGATCCAGGTGCGCTGGCAGGGCGAATGACAAAGAGGGCACGCAAATAGTCTGGCGCGCCGGTGTGTAGGACGCCGAAGAGCAGGCTACTAAGAAAGTAGAGTCTGCGATCACGCACAGAGAGCCAACCAAGAGCGCGACGGTGAGGAGTGATGTGCTCATCTCTAGCAGCCCCGCAAACAAAGCGGGTACAACAGTTGAGTAGACGTTGCAGGCGGGTGTTAAGTACGCCAGGAATATCATTAAAGACTACTGAGCAGTAATCCAGGAGCGGGAAGACCAGGGCCGTTACGAGGTAGTTGCGCAAGGAGAAAGTGAGCAGTTTACGGGAGGCAGAAAGCTGGCGGAGAGCGAAGTGCACTCGCCCAGACACATCATCAACGTGGGGAGTCCAGGAGAGCGAGCTGTCGAAAATTAACCCCAAGTTCCGCACAGTGCGGGAGAAGGGGACAGGAACTCCATTAACTACCACTGGCGGAAGAGGCGTAGCGTTAAGTCTAGTGACAAACGAGGAGCTACCGAGAATAATGGCCTGGGTCTTGGAGGCGTTGAGAGAGAAAGAGTTAGCACGAGACCACTCCTGGACCGCTGCAACGTCGAGATTTAAGCGCGCTATGGCCTCCGGAACCTCAGCTGCAGGGCACTGAAGGTAAACTTGTAGGTCGTCGGCGTATAACAGGTGTTCGGTGTAACGAAGAGCGCGTGCGATGTCGTTGATGAAAGCAACGAAGAGCAGGGGACCCAGAACGGAGCCCTTGGGGACTCCTTGATCAAGTGATGCCCAGGAGGAAAGTTCCCCAGAAGGGCCAACCACTGCCTGCGAGCGGCCTTGGAGGTAACTGGATGTCCAGGTCAAGGCGTGCTGTGAGAAGCCGAGCGCCCGGAGCTTGGCGAGAAGCAAGGCGTGAGGGATGGAGTCGAACGCCTTGCTGAAATCGAACAGTACGACGATTGTGACCAGGCGGTGAGAGAGAGAGAGAGAGAGAGAGAGAGAGACAGACAGAGAGAGAGAGAGAGAGAGAGAGAGAGAGAGAGAGAGAGAGAGAGAGAGAGAGAGAGAGAGAGAGAGAGAGAGAGAGAGAGAGAGAGAGAGAGAGAGAGAGAGAGAGAGAGAGAGAGAGAGAGAGAGAGAGAGAGAGAGAGAGAGAGAGAGAGAGAGAGAGAGCTGTTTATTTCGTGCTCTGGGACTGAGGTCCCAGCGCACAAGACGCACTCACTCTAGATGGAAACTAGAAATAAAGATAAATCAAGGTAAATGAAGATAAAATAAAATAAAAATGAAATAAAATGAAATAAGATATAGTTGTACATTAATAATTAAATTAAATTAAATTATGCTGACTCTACAAGCTTACATACATTGGGGACTAAGCATCACCACCTGCAAGCAATAACGCACGAAAGGCCGTCTTAAAACCTTGCGAGGAGGCTCTCCTCCTGAGGTCTATTGGTAGACAGTTCCAGAGTGTGCAGGCTCAAACCGCGAACGACTTGCGGAAACACTCCGTACGGGATGGTGGGACCATACAGTCTAGATCAAAGCGCACACGTCGAGTGCCATGCAAAGTGACGGGAACAGGACGCGCAATAATGTCGAGCAGATAACGCGGTGCTCCAAAAAACCGAGTTGCAAACACAAAGGACCCCACGAGTTAGCGACGTCTTTCCGCCACCTTTAACCAACCTAAGGCCTGAAAATAAGGCGTTATATGCTGATCCCGGCGCACATCAAATATAAACCGCACGGCGCGATTCAATGCCCTCTGCAAGAGAAGGTCCAACTCGAGCGTAATATCCGTAAATAGCAGCCAACAATAATCAATATGAGGTAGCACTAGAGACCTCACCAGCATTTTGCGAACATCACGGGGCAGTCTACTACGACAAGTACGCAGACGGTATACGATGCTGTTAAGGGGAGATATACACCTAGAAAATTGAAAAAATCGATTTTTTTTTTTAACATTTTCTGAAAGTTTAAGGTCCTTAGAATATTTGGTGAAAATCGCAAATTAATTCTTCGAAAAATAAGGCAGTTATAACCGAGAACTGGAAACGTTAGATTTCTTTTGTGATAGAATTGTACAGTGCTCCCCCCCTAAGAAGGTCGAATTCGTCGTCGGCAACAAGCTTTAGATGCAATGGGAATTCCGTCGACTGTAGAAGACCTACACTATGGGCCTGGTATTGATGATTCCATGTAAGTTTAAAATTTCATGATTTTTTAATTCCTAAAATTTCAAACGTGTTTTTCTCAAAACTACGTTTTTCAAGGCGGTACCCAAAATTTCTCAAAAACCAATGTACCGATTGCTTTGAAATTTTTTGTGGTCATTCTATATAATATTACCTAGTATTTGTCGTAGGATTTTTTTTTTTCGTTACTTACTCTTCATTTTATAGCCAAAGTAATTACACGTTTAAGGCCCGAAAATCGTTACCTATATTCAAATGGCCGCCATTTTGTTAAAAACCAATAATTTTGAAATCGGCTATGACAAGTACTAGATTATAGTATCTTATTTAATAATCTTTTTTTTTTTTTTTTCAGATGATTTTTGAAGATACGCCAGTGGGTACCGTGTGCGCCGATTTTTTCAAGGACCTCCAAGAATCCTACGATATCCTTGTATCTTTTTGATATTTGTACATAAAAAAAATTTGACATATATTTGAATGTATGTACTTTTAGATAATGAAAACTCTGATCTAAAATAAATAATTACTTTTCTTTGAAACATTTTTAAAATAGAACCTTTTTTTACGGCTTCTAGGTGTATATCTCCCCTTAATTCGACGCGAGGTCCGCAGAAAATGCTCACGCCACGACAAAGTGTTCCCGACGATGACACCCAAGCACGACACCGAGCTTCATAGCGGGAAAATCACGTCCTTCACACAGATGGGCGGAAGCACTGACTCCTGAAGGGCACTTACATAGCGCGCGGATCCAATGATGATCGCTTTTGTTTTTGCAGGGTCAAGCCGTAAGCCACGAGACTCAGCCCACTCACAGATGGCTCTAACATCCTGATTTATACGGGCAATGCCCTCTTCTATTGCTGCGGGAGGACACGACAGATAAATCTGTAGGTCATCGGCGTAGAAACTATAATTACAATTCAAGAGAGCATCCCTGAAACCGTCCAAATATAGCGCAAATAATAAAGGGCCAAGAACCGAACCTTGAGGAACCCCGGAACTAAGCGAGCCCCACGAGGAGCGATTTCCATCATGATCATACACAGCCATACGACGACCACCGAGGTAGGACGCGAACCAGCGCACTGCGGAAACCGAGAAATTAAGTTCGGCAAGAGTGACAAGCAGTAGGTCGTGAAGTACACAGTCAAACGCTTTTGAGAAATCAAAAAAGAGCACAATAGACACATTCCGCTTGTCGATGGCCATACGAGCATCGTCGACAATACGTAGTAGGGCTGATTGCGTACTATGATACTTCCTGTAAGCTGACTGAAATGGATCGCGGAGATTACGTGAGTCGAGATAAGCCTTGACTTGCTGTGCCACAATACGCTCAAAAACCTTGGACAACGTGCAGAGTAGCGAGATAGGTCGATAATCCGAAGTTGAGGTCCGTGTAGCCACCTTGGGAATAGGACAAACAAGCGCGTGTTTCCAGGCCAAAGGAAACTCAGATGAGCAGAAGGAGAAATTCAGCAGGTGCAATATATGTTCGCGGATGACAGGGAATGCCAGTCAAAGCATTGTTGCCGATATCCCGTCAATACCCATTGCATCTGAAGCCGTAGCACGCAAGGCCGCCTCGAGACTCTCTCGCGAGGCCAGTTGAAGTCGAAAGGCATCCATCGTATTCACTGAAGACACTTGGAAATCCTATGCAGGCACACCAAGGCCGGCGGACAAAAATTGCGCATTCAGCGCTTCGAGGGGAAAAACCGGAGCAGTCTTGGCCTTTCCTGATGTAAGTAGTCCCAAGTCCCGGAGCCTGGACCAGATCTTCGCCGCATCGTCCGTTTCAGCTTGGAAGCAGTCAAGGAAGTAGCTGTCACGTGCAGCCCTGAGCATTGCCTTAACCTCATTACGCAATGCTATAAATCGAACATGCAAATGAGGCAGGCGCGTTTTCACGAAGGCTCGACGGAGCCGATCCCTGCGACGAATCCACTCTCGCAATTCAGCGGTGAGCCACGGGGCGGGACGCCGCTTCACATAGACCTGCTTTTTTGGCGCATGAATGTCAAAAACTCTCAAGATAGCTGCGTTTAGAAAGTCCACCTTCTCGTCGACGGATTGAAGCTGGTACAGGGGCTCCCAGTCCAGGGCCGAGAGGTCTCGGAGAAGAGCCTCCGCGTTCACCCTCCTGAGCCCGCGGCAAGTAAATGAGATAGGCTCGCGCGCCGGCACGATAACATCGTATACCACGAAAATAAGGTCATGTGTAGATAGGAATGGCACAGGATATTGCCCAAAAGATCGAACATTAGATGCGTCATTGACAATGCAAAGATCCAGGCGGGTACTAGACGTCGCAGTGTGATGCGTGGCCCCATGAGGGACAATATGCAGTCCATTTGCCGTACAGAAATCGCGGAGGTGCACAGTATCGAACGAGGCCGCGTTTAAGTCCGCGTTGAAGTCACCAAACACAATACCATGAGAGTAGTCCGGAATAATCTCAGTGAACCGATCCTCGAACACAGAGAGATGGCCCAGATGAGGGGGGCGGTACACTACCGCCAGCAAAAGCGCCGGAGCATTGGGAAGCTTGAGTTCCACAATAAGAAATTCAGGCAAGCCGCAGTAAAGTTCAGGCGACGCCGACAAGACAGAGACTTGAAGACTGTCAGCCACAAATATTCCCACCCCTCCTCCAATTTGCCCACCCTGTCTCGGCGCAGTAACTTATAACCCGGTAGCTCTACCATCTTGTCCAAAATCTCGGGCTTAAGCCAGGTCTCCGTCAGGCATATTACATGGTAAGTTTTGGACATGAAGTGCAGGCGAAACTCGTCGATATGAGGCAGCAGCGACTGGCAATTTACATGGCAGAAGGAGAGATGCCGGGGCCTGGTAGAAGAGAGGGATCTCTTCATAATTAATTAGGCACGCTTTGGCCTCAATCCTCCTCCGTAGGATGGGACAATGAACACTGTCCAAGGCCGAATGTCCGCGATCAGGTAGCTTTGCTATTGTACAGTTGTGTAACACCACAGAGACGTCTTCAGAGACACAGGTGTTAGAGCGGTGATCGCCAGCACAGTGGCCACAGTGAACCTCTTTGCTACAATCCTTGGCCAAGTGTCCGAAATGAAGGCAATTAAAGCACTGGAGCACCTGAATGTGATCCGCAACACGAGACGAATTCCAGCCAAGTGAGATCTCAGGTGGAGCAAGAAGACGCTTCCGATTTTCCGCCGTGGTATCAATAACGCAACGACGAGAGAGAATGAATGAATGAATGAATAAGTTTTATTATGCCCTGGAGAAAAAACTCCGTGGGCAATGCATACATGAGAATAGAGTAAATATAATGTAATAAAATATAATGTGATAAAACTTGACCTGAGAGCTTGAAACTAAGAAAACTAAGAAAACTAAGAAAACTAAGAAAACTGAGAAAAAGCGTACAGAGTACAGAGTCAAGACGCGGAGAAACCGCGAGCACGAATATAGCACAAATAAAGCATGGAAGTAGTGCGAAGAAAAAGAAAAAGAATAGAAGGAAAGAAAAGAAAAGAAAAGGAGAGTGGCCAGCAAGCCGATTAACCGCACGCAATGAGAGCAACCGAATATATTAAAGTTGCAAAGCCAACAAATGCGTCCGCAGATCTCTCTTGAAGGTGGAGAGACACTGCAGAGTTGTGATGCTAGGAGGAAGGGAATGCCAAAAATAAGATGCAGAGAGAACGAAGGAATTGCGTAATGTGGAGGTACGATGCAAGGGGATGGAAAATGTTGGTGTAGAGTGGAGACAAGTTGGACGAGTCGATATGGGAGCAAAAGAGAAGAGGTCATAGATGTAGGAAGGGACATTTAATTTGAGAAGCTTGAAAATGAGGATGCCCATAAAGTAATTTCTGCGAT
The DNA here is from genome assembly GCF_021155775.2 of Neodiprion pinetum. Lineage (NCBI taxonomy): Eukaryota > Metazoa > Arthropoda > Insecta > Hymenoptera > Diprionidae > Neodiprion > Neodiprion pinetum. The sequence continues at coordinate 10,888,077 of NC_060235.2, forward strand.
TAGAAACCGTAAGCCAAGATAAGCTATTGCGATATGGGGAGATGTGGATGTCACGACGTACGTTGAAAATGAAGCGAATACAGTTATTGATTAATCGTTCCAATATCAGGTTCTGTTCACCGGTTAAATCGATATAGGCGAGGCAACAATAATCAATAAGAGGAAAAACAAGTGCAGTTATAAACATGATGCGCAATTTCTTCGATAGAAGCTTCTTATTTTATTTTAGGCGAAAGAGAGTGAAGTTCACCTTGGACGAGATGTGCAAAATGTGCTTGTGCCACGAAAGATTGGATTGCATAATGATGCCCAGGTTGCGAGCGTGCCCCCCCCACAGGGTCGCCACCTTGTCGTGGTGTGGGGGGCTTGAGGCTCCCCGTGATGAACTGGTGAAGCGATGCCGGCGGGGCCTTCGGGCCCCAGTAGGTTCTACCTTGCCGGTAAGGTCCACAGGGAGCGGAGAGTGACTAACGGCGACCTAAGGGAGGGACCCTGAAAAAAAAAAAACCCGTCATCGAGGGACATCACAGAAAAAATCTTACGGAGCAGGGGTACGGAGCACCAGCCACGGCGGCACGGGGTGAGGGAGTAGGCCACCGACCGTCGAAATCCAGTAACTACAACCCGAATTCCTGGGTGGACCCCAAGGCTCAGGAAAATGCAACTGGGAGGACCCACGAGGGACCCACTAAGAAGGATCCAAGAAACACAGCTCACTACACCGCAGCTGGAATGGCCGGAAATTCGACAGGCATCATAATCGATGAAGACGACCAAAGAAACCGGACGGAGTTAACACCTGCCGCCCGTAGGAGGATAAAGCTGGAAGATACGGTGGACAAACTGGCTACTCCGGGCAGGAGTATAATGAAAACCTATGGCAGCAGTAATAACCTGCGCAGGGAAATCCGCGAAAAAGCGGATGGGTGCGTTCGTAAGATTACAGAGGAGCTGTACAACGAATACCTGCCAACGGACGAGAGAGAAGAGCTCATAGTCACATGGACAATGAAGATTAGTCAAATCCTGGTCACGATAACGAAGGAGAAAAGATTTAGTAACGCTCTGATAGCTTTACTTCATCAAAGAAGGGAGGACGGACAGAAGGTAATCGACGACTTTTGCAGCGAACCTCAAATTGATTTGAGCAACGAAGAAGTCGACGAGGTGAGAGAGACATGGGTAAACACCGGCAGGCGTAGAAAAAGATCAGAAGGACAGAGGGACCGAAACAGCAGCGAAGAAACGATAACGGAAAAGTCCCCGCAACAAAAAAGGCCCAAGCACCCCACAGGCGGGGCTATACTCACATCTACGGCAACGAGCATCCTAGAGGAAATGCCGACGACAGGCGACAAGGAGGACGGAAACACCGCCACCACCCCTACCCAGGAATCGACTACCGCCAGGGAATCCACCCAGAACCCTGCGCAGCAGAACGCAGAAGAAGCGAACCGGGGAGTAACCATAGGCGCAACCACACGGGCCGCCATGATCATAATCAGGGCTGAGGGTAAGTCCTACCAGGAGCTGATTAAATACCTTAAAAAAAAGGTCAACACCAGTGACGTAGACGTCAGAGCGGTGCGGAAGGCTGCAGGAACCGAGGACGCCTTAGTCGACACCGGCAGCGCGGAGGAAGCAAAGATCCTGACCAAAAGGATTACAGAAGAGGGACTTACCGCAGTTATACCGGGCCCTCGAAAAACTAGGGTGATATTTACGGGTATAGAACCCACCGTAACCCGGGAGGAACTCGCTATAGCAATTAGTCGGGGCGTAGGGGAACCACCACGGGTCATCTTCCTGGTACCGAAAGAAGGCTCAGGAGTCCAGACAGCCTGCGCCGAAGTGGACGCACAGGCGGCCAAAAAACTGATTAGAGAGGGCAGGCTGAGGATCGGCTGGTCGACAGCCAGAACGCGACCTTGGCAGGATTCCGGTGTCACGTGCGGAGCGGTCTCGCACGCGACGACTTCACCCTCTTTGTTATTACCGAGGTTTATATTTAATTTTGGTGGATTCAGAGGCGAACGTCCTCTACAGGGCGTTCCGTGGGAAATGGTTGGAGGATTTCAATTATGTGGTACCAATTTCTGAATGGAAGCGAGTAGAAATATTTAATGAACAACTAAAAGGCAGCAAGGTTAACGACAAGGAAGCTTACAGTATTTTCCTATACTACTCACGTTCTCGCTCTTTCGTACTCTTTCTCTCGGATTCTGCTTCGGCCTCGATGGTGCCGAAGCTTACACCTTCACTCACTCACTTACGTACTACACGGCTTGATTAAGTTCGTGGCTTTGCTTATTGCGCTTAATTCTAACTTCACAGACTGATGTCGCGACGCGAGATGCTTGAATGACCGCGGATAGATTTACAGGGAATTCTCTCTGTGATCGTCGGAGACCCAAGACTGATAACTCTTTACTCGACAGCTCTGAAGGAGCCTGATTCCGTAGATGTTGGTTTGATGCTGTCTCTAACGGGACTGTCTTCGCTCGCTCGTCCGACACCCCTTGGAACGTCGGGCGGCGAGCGAATTTCTGCTGACTTTGCAATTTAAAACAAAGGCTCGCCTCGCAACGGTCATCCTCGAAGCGCGTGATTTCGCGCTCGCCTCATCCCGGTGTTGATTACACCCGGGATCCGGCGGGCGCGAAGACGCTGACGTTGCTGGCTGTCCAACTACGCCGTTGCGCTTGGCTATACCACGAACTGATTAAAATAAGATATATTATATGGACTAACTAAACCTATGCTTCCTTGTCTCTAAAGATAATAATAATAAAAAATGATAATTGTTATGATCGGTAATATGTTACAATTTCGGGTAAATGTGCGGCGCTCGTGACATCCCTCCCCCCTTAGGTGTCGATGCCCTCATCGACTCGGTGCGCCGGGCCGACGGTAACACGGACACTGGAGGGTTGGCTCACCGCTGACCGCACATTTCATACATTCGGTATTTACATTGATTGTGTGTTGCACATACGCTCTTTCATGACCCGCGCACACACACACACACAACACTTTTTGGTTTTGTCACTCACTCGTCACTACACTGCTGGCTCGTCGCTCGGTCGTCCTTGCGTCTCGCCAGCTGCGTCGCCCTCGTGAGCTTGGTCCTCGGGTCTCCTCAGACGGCCTTGGTGTTATCATCTCCTTCCGTCTGTGCTGGGTCGGCCTGGAGGGTTGCGGGTGGAGTCTCCCACTGAATTAGGTCCTCGACGACCTCCGGTTCGTCCTCCAGAAGGTCCGCGAGGGGAACCGGGGATCCTGGCGTAGCGGGTGAAATCTCGCCTTGTGGTACCTCCCACTCGATGAGATTTCCCTCTGCCGGTTCTTCATCGTCTGCTGGACCGAGGAACTGCTCTATCTCCCTTTCCAGGGCGATCCAGCGACCCAGGATCCGCGTACGGGCGGCGGGAACCATCGCCCGGGTCAGCCTCCTGTAGTCAATCAGGAAGGGAGCCTCTTCCCCTCCCAAGATGACCAGGTGGTCTGTTTGGATTCCTTTGTCTTTCGTGTCCCGCCCGGTTTGTATTGACTTGTCTTTGGTTGCGGGGGTATGGCGCCGCGACGTCGTCGCCTGAACTGGCGCGTTGATCCTTGGCGCCGGTCTTTCTTCTCGGGCGGCCTCCGGAGCCGCCTGTGCGGCGGAGGCTTTCTTCTCGACCAGGAGGCGACCGAAGGCCTCCACGCAGTGGCCCGCGTGTAAGCCCGGCCTGGTTCCGACACTCTTGCCACAGAGTGTACAGGTCGAGTTTCTCGGTCTCCGGTGGGAGAGGAAACGCTTCAGGTAGCATTCCTCCCAATGCTCGTTGTCTCCTCGCTTTTCGCAGGTGGGACAGGTGCCACTCCTCAGCCTTTCCACCGCCTGGGTCATCGCCGCCGTCGTCGCCTTCGCCGTCGGAGGTGGTGCTGTCACCACCAGCTTCGGCGAAACGGTCGAAACCGCCGCCTCAGCCGGTGCTGGTTCGGGCGCTGCTGCTCTCGCCGGTGGTAGCTCTCTCACTGGCGCTGGTACTCGTACCGGTGGCCGGATCGCTATCTCGCACTTGGATAAGCACGAGAGTGCGTGAGCCAGCCGTTCCTCTCCTGGTCGCTCCGTTACACAAAGTGGACAGGGGCTGAGGTCCGATCCGTTCCCCTGATCCGCCCATTTCAGGTAACAGGTTACCCATTTTGGGCAACGCGTTAAGCTTTCGCGGCAGACCGCGCACTCTTTCGCTGCCTTCGCCCGGGCGAATGTATTTAGGTAAGCCGCGTCGGACATTTTCCTCTTGATTTTCAAAGTGCAGAATTTTCTTCTAAATTGCGACTACTCGGGTCCAACTCCGGGAATCGAATGGCGTTTGGTTAGGCCCTCTGGCTCTCCTTCCCTTTGGCGTGGTAGTGGGAGAAGTCTCGATGTTTCTGGGGGTGTTATTTTCCTAGTATGCCACCTCAGCCTCTTGGCGGGGAAGGGGGCAAGAAGACTCTCCTCCTCTTCCCTTGGGTTGACCCGTTGTTCTTTCCTTTTCCACTTCGTACCGTGTACGTAGGGCAATTTCTGGGGCCGCACTCGGGTTTCCGGCGCCGCCGTGGTCTCGACATGGGTCCTGTTTTGTCTGGGCGAGCTCGATATCTTCGTAATGTGTTGCATGTGCCTTACGCTTCGGGCGTCCGCATGGCAACCCAATCCATTTAGCCACTTTGTAGATGCTGGCTCGCCATATGTATGTAGCCAAAATTATTCCAAGAAGGAGGTCCAGGGCAAACCCGGTCGTAAACAGGACGTGCTGTTCCTCTCTGTCACGGCGGTGTCCGCCGATTTCTGAGAGTCGCCGTTGTACGTCGTTCAGGGATTCGTCAGCACGTGACATTCGCCATGCTGAGTCCTTCTCGGTATATTGCGACAGTATATTGCGTTGTCCCGAGTTTTCTAATTTTTCCTCGAACGGTTTTCCGAAGCTGGGGGCAATTAGAGAAATATTCAGTGAAATTTCCGGCGCATGAAAGTATTGTTCTCGACTCTCGTAAACCCGCATTCCAGTGAGGGAGGTACTTCGGGTGCGTCCAACACAGTCAGCGCTGAGGTGGAGTATCCCGGCACCCTTCAACGTGGTTGAGACTTCCATTCTTGCTGGACAGAGTATGTGGATATGTTCTGGTGTGTGTAACGAGTAGAGCCATCCACCCTGGGAGGGTAGATGCTTCCAGAACGGGTCATCCGTCGTTTGTATCCTCACATCGCAGTGCCTATATGCGTCGATTGATGGGTTTATTAGCATCGTTACCTCGCATTGCTGTGACGTCGATACCTCCTTCAGAGGCGTCTCCATCGAGCAGATGTAACGGCGCTCTACACTGGTGCATTGGTTTATGTATACGGAGTCCGCCATAAAGTATGTACGGTGGTCTGCCGACACAACTATATACGGTGCCGACGGCTGAATATGAGCCGATCCGTTTAGCAGCGTTCCGCGTTGGGAGGCTGGCCACGCGTGCATTCGGTAAAGATGATAAGCCGTTCGCTCGAGCAGGGGAATGTGGACCACAATCAGGATCCTGCCCGAGTGAAACACTATATCCGTATTGACTACGCGGGACAACGATTCACCTCGCAGGTACTCGGTCGCGAGGGGAAATTCAAAATCGGGTGCCCTAGTCTTTATTTCCTTTGTGATGGCGGTCAGCTGCGTTGCAGTTAACATGCTGGGATCGTAGCGTCCTTCTCTAGCCATCGTTATCGCGTGCAGGTACTTCTCGCTAGTCTGGATATACTGCTTGACCTTAGCCTCCACTCGGTACGCGAAGTTCGCTAGGATGTTCCGGCGCATCATCAAACTCGTCTGGTTGGATAGCTGATTAATCCGTGCGTGCAGTTTATCAACCATGTCTAACTCCATCTGATGTTCTCGATGCAACTCCTGGAATTTTGAGTGGGTTACATGTATTTCCTTGCTGATAATTTGGGTGAGATTGGATTGGTCAGTAAACAGTCGATCGATTTGCGCATTGATATATGTAGCATCCTCTTCGTTCATTGTGCCGAACAGCGATTTGCTGAGCGACCCAATGAAACCTAGCGGGACCGATCGTTTCTTCATAGTTCTGATTTGTAATGGCTTCATCGGCGCGCTGAGTCTGGAGTTGTGAGAGATGGCCTCAAGGTTATTCGCCATTTCTTTAGCGCGCCGCATGAGTCCTTGTAGGTAATCCAAATTTGTCGTTTCGCGGCAAGCCTCCTTGGTCGTGACCCGGCAGCATGCCTCGAACGCTTCGTTTAACTGTCTCTCGGCGGGGGGTGAATCCGTAATAAAAGCGTCTATATCCATGAACACTGTGACTCTCCAGTCCACGTGTTGCAGGCGGAGGGGGGCCACCTTCTCGTAGTAAATTCCCGGCTGGTCTTCCATGGGTGTTATGTGATACGCGTTGTTGCTGCGAAGCTCGGCGGCGGCCAGGGCCGTCGAAGCTAGAAGCACCCACACGCACAACATCGTCGAATTGGTGGACGGTGGCTCGTACTCCTACACTGGTTGTTTACGCGTCTCTCTTTCTCACTCCCGCACTCTTCTGCGAACACATGCAGATAACATGTTTACACACGCTTTACTGGTACCTCTCACACTCATACTTGCACACCCTCATACACATGTTTGCTTCGCTTACGGCAATTACTGCGTAGCTCCGCTGTACATTCCGATATATTTTTTTATGGTACAATTTCAGCAATCTGGCTAGCGGCTTATACCACTGCCAGTTTAACCTTGTCAACATGCTTCCTTATCCTTTTCCCATTTTCTGCCTCTAGTATTATATTACTATGGTCAGTTATTTGGACAATTTTATATGGGCCATAATATTGGGAGTCGAACTTACCCTTACGAGGTTCCTTAAGGACATAGGCAAGGTCGCTCACTTTACCTGGGAAAGGACGGACTTTCTTGTCGTAGTATTTTTTGGTTGTTTCCTTCGCGCGATTTTGATTTTCACCGGCCATTTCGCGTATTTCGGAGAGGCGTTTTATTAGCTCGATAATATACGAATTATACGTGGATAATTTTTCGTCCACGGGGAACTGACTCGGTAGCCGAGGCAGCCTCCCGTACACGATTTCGTAAGGGGTGAAATTTGTCGCCTCGTGCACGCTAGTGTTATAAGATAATTCCGCGTAAGGCAACAAACGGTCCCAATCGTCGTACGTACCGGCATACTGCTTTATGTATTCCGCTAACAGTATGTGACTTCGTTCGAGCGCTCCGTTCGTCTGTGGTCGATAGCCGGAAGTCGTTATTTGATTTATGTGAAAGATTTTGGATATTTCGCGTAGTAAATTTCCGGTAAAGGCTGCTCCGCGATCAGTAAGGATCGCACGGGGAGCTCCGAATTGCGCAATTAATCGCCTCGCCATAGCTTCGGCGATCGTAGTCGCTTTTAAATCGGGTATCGGTTCTGCTAAACAATATTTCGACAGGTGGTCTTGCATGGTTAGTATGTGTTTATTGCCATGTGGTGTTGTCGGCAACGGACCCACCGTATCGAGTGACACCTTATCAAAAACGTCAGCTGGCGTATCAGTAATGAGCATCGGCTCGCGCGTTTTCGCTCGAACCAATTTACGTTCCTGACAGCCCTTGCAGCGACGTATATAATTTTGCACTTCATTTCTCAGCGAAGGCCAATAAAAACGTTCACGGATTTTACGATAGGTCTTGGTTACCCCTCGATGGCCTCCGACAAGACTCGCATGAAATTCTTCAATTATTTGCGGGTGTTGTTCATCCGGTGGTCGTCGAATGGTACCGTAGCATATCGTGGTGACTATGTTTGTTTTACCTAGTATCTTGTTTAACCAATCGAGCAGTTTTGTGCGCGGTAGTTCGTCCGTATAGTCGCCCGAGCGTGGAATACGAACCGACTTCACGGCCGCTTGTTGAAGGGCGAATTTAAGATTCTCGAGTCCCTTGTATATGTGCTCGGTGTTTGTTTCGTCGTAGTACCGTTTTTTAATAACAATACTATAAATTTTATTGGACCCATACGGAGTCACCGCTATTTGTCCGATCGATAAATTCCGGTCTTTAATTGTTTGTCCATCTAGCCTACCTAGGTCAACGAGTAGTTTTCCCACGGAGGTTGATAGTTCCCCATCGGCAGAGATGAAATGGACTAAATTATCTGGTTTGTACGTTAAACATTCTCGCGAGCTAATTATCGTACTTGTTTTTGCTATAGGTTTTTCTTGGTCAGGTTCCTCTTCACTGGACGAGTCCAGTGAGGACGACGTGATCAGGGACGAATTCGTGTCTTTCGATCCTATTATGATGGGGTCGTCAGAGAAAGTTATGAATTTGCTTTTATTACCGGTGGACTTTTCGGAAGGTGTAGCACGTGGTAGCGCACGTGCTCGGTATGGTGTAGACTTTGCAGCCGGGGCCGCATCGTTGCTGGGCAATGACCATCTCACCGTGAGGCGGGGAGCGGGCAGTAGAGAGGTCTGAGCGGGCTGCGAGGTGTCGGGTTCGCGCTCGAGTCCCGCGGCCATACTTGTCTCGGGTCTCACTCTCGCGTTTTCTCGTGGCATGCTCTCTCTCTCAGCTGATTGCTCGTCGTTTTCGTCGTCCGCCTTCGTTCCTTCTTCTTCCGTGCGTGATGGTATTTTCTCCCTCGCACTCAGCCGCCGTACTAATTCCTGGTCCGATGGTGATTTGAACCTGTCTTCTAGTGCTTTCAAGCGGCTGGCAAGCTCGGCATCTCCGGCGATGTCATCGAAAGGGTCTTGTTCTTGGAGAATCATCTGGGCCTCCTCTTCTACCTCATCCCCCTCCGACAGATGATCAGGCCAGTCAAAATCTGCTTTATCAGGCCCTTTTTTGGGAACACGGGAGGAATTGGTGTGATGCCGCTCTTCCAAACGCCTTAATGATTCGTTGAATTTGTTAATTGAATCTTCAAGAGTTGCTGTAACCGTCTTTGTATTATCTGCTTCCGATTCCTCCGTGCTTCCATCTGAATCGTTGCTGGGTACGGTGAGCGGGACCGTGATAGTGGCAGGCCTCTGATCAGCCGTCGCGCTTGCAGATTCCGATGAAAACACCGTCTCTCGGGGACCTCCGAGGGGCTTGACCTCTACGGGGGGTGGAGACTTCGGTCTTTTCGGAGGAAGTAACTGTGAGGGCAACATACTGCGGTGTAAGCGCTGTATGGGTGGCCCTGAGCTCTCGGGTTCAGATCCAGAGGGTTTCGCATCGGCGGGAGGTGGGCGCCTCGCGGGTCTTGTAACGACCTTCCCGCGCGTTCGTGTCGCCACCGGGCCTGAGCTCTCCGAGCTCCCCTCTCTTATTTCGGGTACTGTGGGGACCGTGGGCACGCTGCGTAGGCGCGAACGTGTGCGCGCCGCTATGACTGATGCGTCGGCCTTGGAGGGGCCAGCTGATGTCTCAGGTGTCTTGCCTTTTCTGTTACCGGAAGGTTTCGAAGATAAAGGCAAGATCTGAGCCTTCTGAGGGACACTCGTCTCTACTTCCGCATCACTTGTAGACGAGTGTTTCTCTAGGTCCACGGGATTACGGGAGAGTGCATCGGCATTTAGATTTTCACGCCCTGGCTTATGTTGAAATTCATAATCGTATTTACATAACCTAATTTTCCATCTGTTGAGCCTCTTGCTGGATCGAGCGTAGAACGCATCCATTTGAGAGGCTCGTGGTCGCTTACGAGCTTAAATTTTCTTCCATAGAGATACGTGGAAAAATGTTCAATTGAATCGATTATGGCCAGACACTCTTGTTCCGTAGTTCCGTAGTTCTTTTCAGCGTTAGTAAAGATTCTAGAGTGGTACGCGACCGGTAGATCGTGGCCATCGTGAATTTGCGACAATACTGCACCGAGTGCAAATTCCGAGGCGTCGGTCGTCAAAATAAATTGTTTAGATAGATCGGGGTATTGTAAGATCGGTTCTTGACAGAGGGCCTTGCGAAGCCTGCGAAAGCTGTGTTTCTGCTCTCGCTCCCATGCGAACGATTTTCCCTTTTTGAGTAAGTCTGTTAAGTGCTTGGATATGGCAGCGAAATCCGGAATAAACCGACTGTATCAACCGGCGAGTCCCAGAAATTGCCGCACGTTTTTCTGCGTCCTTGGGTGCGGGAATTTACGCACTGCCTCTAACTTCTTCGGGTCCATTCGCAACCCGTCGCGGCTAACGATATGCCCGAGATACGCGACTTCGCTACGCAAGAACTCACATTTATCCGGTTCGAGGACGAGATTAGCTTCCTCGAGACGTTGCATGAGACGCCGGATTTTTGTCTTATGCTCCTCGAGAGTTTCCGCAAATACTACAATATCGTCGAGATATACGAACAGTTCTGTCCCTTGCAGCCCAATCAGCACCCGATCCATCAGGCGCTGAAAGGTCGCAGGCGCGTTTTTGAGACCTTCGGGCATGCGAGCGTACTCGTAGTCGCCGTCTTTGGACCGTCTCTCCAATTCATCGGGATCTGCTGGAAGCCGCTCGCTAGATCGAATGTCGAAAGGTACGTAGCTTTTCCCAGCTGTTCGAGTATTTCTATCATATTCGGGAGGGGGTACGCGTCGGGAATCGTCTTCTCGTTCAATTTACGGAAATCAATGACCATGCGCATCCGCGGATTTCCTTGAGAGTCGGGTTTTTTGGGAACTATCCAGACCGGCGAGTTATACGGGGAGCGTGAATGAACAATTATTCCCTCGCTTAGCTTTTTCTCAACTTGCCGTTCCAGTTCCGACCGATATACTACAGGAAATCTGTATTGTTTTGCGTTTACCGGGAGCTCGTCCACCGTCGGAATCCGATGGCGAACTTGATCCGTGCATCGCAATCTATCACCTGGTAGCTTATACATGTGAGGGTATTCCTCGATGAGACTTATAACATGTGCGCGCTCTGCCTCGTTGAGCCTATCTAACCGCAATGATTTAACTATGGCTTCTACTCGATCCGTCGGCGGAGTAGTTTCTACACCGCTACTGTCGGAACTTTCGTCGCTCCAATAGCCGTTCTCCCGATAGTGCTCGAAATCTTCGAGTTCCTGAGGCTCGATTTCTAGTTCGATGTCGTCGAATAGCGTGTTTATTGCTTAGACGTAGCACGATCCTTCCGTAGGAGCAACGATACCTTCTCCGATAAACACACCCGGTTGAGTTTCGATTTGCGGTAAGTATCCCTCCTTGAGATTGTCGTTCTTTAAAGGGATGCTTATTTGCTCACTCGTACGCGCGCGCAGTTTATAACTTAGTTTCTCCGGGGCGATTTTCGCCGCTAACACGCGCTTTGTGGGTTCCGCGTCGAAAGGAGGTAGGCCTATGAATGGCTTAGGTCGGATGGGATCGCTTGAGGTAACTAATGTATTATGGTGAAACGAAATTTCGGCTTTTTCCGCAAAAAAATAAGGTTTACCGATTAGCGCATCGCTTCTCAGCGGCAGGTCTCGTAACACATAAAACTTAGCTGGTTTTTCAGAGATGTGGAGGACAACTGAGCCGAGTGTCGGAATATCCGATTCCTCCAATCCTGTTACCCATATTTTATCGTCAGTGTTTACTATTAAGTCTGGGTCGAGGGCATTTAGTTTAATTAAGCTGGCTGATGAACCCGTGTCAAGAAAGAATTTTCCCTTCTTGTTACGAAGTTCGGGAGCACTTAGTTCGACTACTGGGCTCTCCTGGTCGGTGGGGGTCCAGAGAACGAGACATCGTTCTCCAGGAACCTCACTGACTGTTAGTGTTCTCGGGGTCGACTCGATTCGCTCGCTCCGCTCGGGCCCGCAGGGGAATGTGCCCGGCGAGCCCCAGGGCAGTTTAAAGGCTCCCTTTGCGGGGAACGTCCCCGAGACGACTGTTGCATTAACGGGCAGCACGGGCAACACCTGGTTTGTTTGCAGCAATGTGTGTATCCGCAAGGTGTTAACGGACTAGTATATGACTTTCCCGTAGCAGTCTCGCGGTTATCAGACGTTTGCGCGGGTTTAGAAGAGAATCCGGTAGCCGGTTGTGGTGACTGGCTTCGATAAGTAGACATCGGTCTACCTTCCCGAGCCATCGGCGACGGAGTTCGGGAGTTATAGCGAGCGTAAAGAACACGCGCCATTTCCTTCTGGTTCGACTCAATTCCTTTCCATTGTTTGCTCCGAAGCGCTAGCCTTTCGGCGATTTGGAAGGCTACTTCGAGACTTTCCGGCTCTCGCAAATATACCGCGGCTCCGATATGGGTAGGCAACCCTTTTATGAATGAACCTAGCGCGATTCGATGTAGCGGGTCCCGATTCAGTTCTGGCGGATCGACGCCAAAATATGACTTGTACGCGCTTCTTCCGCCGCTCAGCAAAATTCGGACTTTGTCGTAAAATTGCCCGATGGTTTGATCGCGTTTCATCCGGACCGTCATCAGCGCCTCTGTATAATAATCGTAGGTGTGTCCGCGGGCGAGTCGATTCTTCAACAGTTTCACTAACCCGGCCATGCTTTCGATCTTCTCGCCATAGATACAGTTTCGCGCGTCCCCGCGTAATCGCGATATTACTGCGCCAAGGTACTGCGGTTCCGCCGCGGCTGGCACGAACTTGGACGCGTTTTGGTTGTCTTGCGAAAAATCTCGTAACGGCATGTTCTTCCCGTCGAATTCGGGAATGTTCGCGAAATTATTTCGAATTGTCAAATTTTCCACCATAGTGGAGACACTGGCGACCAGGTCGGCCGTCATATCGGCGGCGTCTCTGGCCTGAGCGTGATTTGGCATGTTGATGAGTCCGGGGGTAGGGAAGGATATCGAAAGGATAAGCGATTCTATTGAGTATAGTTCGACTCCCTAGTTTGTTAGAAATAAGAAAAATTCGAAAAAATTTTGTTTTTAAATTTCACAAGAATTGAATCCTCGATTCCACTTCCCAAGGTAAATCACCTCTGTATCCCACTTCTGACACCAGTTTAGTCTGTCACGTGCGGAGCGGTCTCGCACTCGACGACTTCACCCTCTTTGTTATTACCGAGGTTTATATTTAATTTTGGTGGATTCGGAGGCGAACGTCCTCTACAGGGCGTTCCGTGGGAAATGGTTGGAGGATTTCAATTATGTGGTACCAATTTCTGAATGGAAGCGAGTAGAAATATTTAATGAAAAACTAAAAGGCAGCAAGGTTAACGACAAGGAAGCTTACAGTATTTTCCTATACTACTCACGTTCTCGCTCTTTCGTACTCTTTCTCTCGGATTCTGCTTCGGCCTCGATGGTGCCGAAGCTTACACCTTCACTCACTCACTTACGTACTACACGGCTTGATTAAGTTCGTGGCTTTGCTTATTGCGCTTAATTCTAACTTCACAGACTGATGTCGCGACGCGAGATGCTTGAATGACCGCGGATAGATTTACAGGGAATTCTCTCTGTGATCGTCGGAGACCCAAGACTGATAACTCTTTACTCGACAGCTCTGAAGGAGCCTGATTCCGTAGATGTTGGTTTGATGCTGTCTCTAACGGGACTGTCTTCGCTCGCTCGTCCGACACCCCTTGGAACGTCGGGCGGCGAGCGAATTTCTGCTGACTTTGCAATTTAAAACAAAGGCTCGCCTCGCAACGGTCATCCTCGAAGCGCGTGATTTCGCGCTCGCCTCATCCCGGTGTTGATTACACCCGGGATCCGGCGGGCGCGAAGACGCTGACGTTGCTGGCTGTCCAACTACGCCGTTGCGCTTGGCTATACCACGAACTGATTAAAATAAGATATATTATATGGACTAACTAAACCTATGCTTCCTTGTCTCTAAAGATAATAATAATAAAAAATGATAATTGTTATGATCGGTAATATGTTACAATTTCGGGTAAATGTGCGGCGCTCGTGACACCGGCACCTGCTACCAATGCGGAGACCAAGGGTATATGGCCAGAACGTGCAAGGAACCAACAAAAGTCTGCTATAGGTGTGAAGACCCGGGGCACGTAGCGAGAAACTGCGAACGAGAGGTCGACTCGAGCGAAACAAACTCTGATGTGGACCCCAAAACAAACGGTAGGAGGAACCCTCCGAAAGCCGCAGCAGGGCCACCTCAGAGGAATAAGGTGACGATCAATAGACCCAGTCGGAATTCTACCAGTACGGTGAGCGATGCCATGAAAATAAGCAGGGGCAACAAGTACCTTAGGTCAATCGGCACCCAGACCGAGACAGTGGCGCCTCACGCGATAGCACCTGGGACGGAAGGGAGAAGAGGAGAAGGCCAGAAGACGTACGCCGTTGCCACTGCGACGACGGCCGAGGCTCGCCCCCACGACGGCCATGACGGCCATGACGGACAGGTGACACGCCCCCCTGCGAAGGCCCCACCATCAACGGGGACAGCAAGGAAAACCTCACCAAGAAAAAAGGGACATGCGGTGATGGTTGACATGCCGGGAAAAACGTATCAGGTCATGCTGCGGGAGGTCAAAGCCAAGATGACCAACTCAAGGGATGTCGAGAAGGTCAGGATGACGCGCGGGGGGAAACTTCTACTCTGCGTCACAGAAGCGGCAAAGGCGGGTGACATCGCGGCCTGCCTTAGAGAAACACTACCGCAGGACACAGTTGTCAGAACCCTGGGGGACGGAACTACAGCCAAGATACGGGGTATGGACATCCCGGTAGAGGAAAGTGATCTGATCAACGCCATTTGCTCGGAGATCCCCACATCGGCAGAGGAACGGGAACAAACACACGTAGTAAGAATGTTCACCTACCCGTGGCAGGAGAGGGCTGCGTGGGTCAAGCTACCAACAAGAATTGCGAACCGTCTGAAGCAACTGGGCACCCTAAGAGTTGGCTGGACAAAGGCCAAGGTCACCGATACCAAAACTAGCCCTACCAAATGCGACAGATGTGGGAGGACGGATCACATCGCAAGACAATGCGGAAGGCTAAAAGCTGGAAATACGCCAAAGACACGCAGGAAGGACCAACGAGAGGGGAGGCCCCCAATTGAGCAAGGAAGTCCTGCTGTAACTGGCCAGCTGGATCCCCAGTCGGGAGCAGAACTCGCAACGGAGACATGGGGGCAGAGACTCCCGGCAGACATAGGGACGCGGAAGACCTCATCAATGGCAAGTAACAATCGTCCTCCCACCATGAAAATATCGCAGGCCAATTTGAACCGCTGCCATCAGGCGTTGGACCTAATACTTGCCGATGCGGCGAACAATAACGTCGACATCATAATTGCCTCTGAACTGCCGTCCCGAATAGGGACAGGAGTTCGTGCCAGGATATGCCATGAAGCTAGTGCCGGTATAATCCTCATAAACAAAAGGACCCAGGCCAAGACAATCCGGACCGGGAAGGGGTACGTTATTGTTAAAATAGGAAAAACCTTGGGCATCACGTCGATGTACTTTTCTCCAAATAAACGAATGGCATAATTCGTAAGCTACTGGGACGAGGTAGTGATCGAAACCACTGAAGCTGCAAGCAAGGAGGGAATCAGCATTATACTAGCTGGGGACCTGAATGCCTGGGCCCAAGCATGGGGAGGGACTAAGGAAAACCCCAGGGGGAGCATGATCGTGGACACCATGAACACGCACGGCTGGTCGTGTCTTAACGTAGGAAAGATACCCACCTTCCACAGAGGAGAGGCGACGTCTATAATAGACATTACCATTGCTATGCAGGCGGTCGCCAAGACAGTAACGGGATGGCGCGTGATCGAGGACATCGAGGCGATGAGTGATCACCGGAGAATCGAGTTTAGAATAATGCCAGTCAAGGTCGGTAACGGGAATACAGGATGCGATCGCCCGAGGGACATACCCGGCTGGAATATGAGGACGACATCAAAGGAAAAACTCCGGAACGCTATGGTCCAAATGAGGATAAATACCAAGTGGCAGGAGCTCCGAGCACCAGAGCTCCAACGGGAGATCATCCGGCTGATAGAGGACAGCCTGAACAGGGTAGCAAAAAGAAGGACCCGATGCTCGGGCAAGCCCCCCGTATATTGGTGGACCGGGGACATCGCGAAATCCCGCACGAGCTGCACGAGAGCGCGGAGAATACTCCAAAGAGCGCGCAAGAGAAGGAAGTCGGAGGCGTTCCTTGAGAAGCTGACCACCGAACTAAGAGAAGCGCGCAAAAAGCTTAAAACACTAATACGTCAGAGTAAAGAGAGGGCGTGGAATGAGCTCCTCGCTCAATTGGAAGCAGACCCGTGGGGGAGGTCATATAAAATCATTATGCGAAAATTAGCGGGACCCGGCCCCCTGGCACCGGCGTACAAGGAGGACGCCGTCAAGGCGGTGGAAGAGCTTTTCCCACCGGGAAAAACCCACCCAAAACTCACCCTGAAAGAAATAGACAGGGTCGTCGAGGAAACCGACGCCAAGACCCTGCGAGTATCAGTGCCTGAGGTGATCGAGGCGCTAAAAACATGCAACCAGGGCAAGGCACCCGGGCCGGATGGTATTCCAATGGAGGCACTGATGGGCCTGCAGGAGGCGTATCCGGACGCTCTGCCATCCCTGTATACGGAACTAATGAGGAAGCTGAACTTCCCTATCGAATGGAAAGCCGCACGACTGATACTCATCCCGAAGCCACGGAAAGATACGAACGAAGCAACCAAGTACAGACCCATCTGTCTCCTCAATACCATGGGCAAGCTATACGAGAAAATTATAGCTAACAGGCTCACGATCCACCTGCGTAAGGCCAGGGGACTAAGTGGGCACCAGTACGGGTGAAGGGCAAGTCGACCGCCGACGGACTTAGGGCTGTGACCGACGTCATCTCGGAGGCGCTACGGACGAAAGAGTCCGCATGTGCGGTATGTTTGGATATTAAAAACGCGTTCAACACCGCAGGATGGCTGAATATTGTGGCGGCGATCTGCAGGGCCGACACACCCGCATACCTTATGGCGGTGGTCAGCGACTACCTACAGGAGCGGTGGATCACTATAGAAACCGAACATTATTCTATAGCGCGGACCGTTACCAGAGGAGTTACCCAGGGATCTGTGCTGGGTCCGCTCCTCTGGAACGTAATGTACGACGGGGTAATGCGCCTGGACCTGCCAATGCGCACTACCGTTACATGCTACGCCGACGATACTATGATTCTGGCTGTGGGAAAGACTCCACGAGCCGCGGCAGAGAGGGCAAGGCTGGCGACGGATATGGCCGTGAAGTGGATAGGAGAACAGGGCCTGGAGGTAGCTCCACACAAAACGGAGGCCGTGCTCTTCACCAAGAAGAAAAAGTACCAGGGAGTCACGAGGGTTAGAGTACTAGGACATCAGATTGAGTACGCCCAAACACTGAAATACCTGGGCGTAAGACTAGACAAGCGACTCACGTACGGTGAGCATATAAAAGGCGCCGTGTCAAAGGCTGTAACTACGGCAACAATATTGGGTCGACTAATGCCAAACATGGGCGGGCCGCGCCCCCCCCCCCCCCCCCCCCCCCCGAAGGAAACTATACGCAGCTGTAGTGCGGTCAGTCGCCCTCTATGGAGCACAAGTCTGGGCCACGGCTCTGAACACACAGACACACCGCAGGGCGATACAAAAAATATCTAGAATGGAGGCGCTACGAATAATCAGTGGCTATAGAACGACCTCCACAGAGGCCGCAGAGGTGCTGGCAGGGCAACCGCCCCTGTATCTCATAGCGCAAGAACAGCGAGAGCTGTATAACTTACAACTCCTGAGGAAAGACTCTCAACTCACCGAGAGGATAAGAGAAAGCCTCAAGAGGAAGGAAAAAAAGGAGGCACGAGCCGCGACTCTGCGAAAACGGCAGAGCAAATGGGAGAAGACAAGCAAGGGAGCGTGGACCAGAAGATTGATTCCACACATCGATCCATGGTACCACCGGAACCGAGGAAGAATCTACTAGGAAAAGATCAAGTAGATAGTGAGAGGTACTTGTGTGAAAGGTCGCTCCAGCCTCAACAATATGAAGAGCATGCGCGCTGGCAAATTCACGAAGTGAGTTCGATTCAAAATTATTCTGTAGTAGATTACAGTTGAAGTCGCCAGTTAAGATAATGTTTTGATAGTTTATAGCAATAGAAGAGAATATGTCCGCAAAATTGTGAAATAAAAAGCCTTTTGGGGGTCGATATATTGTGGCAAACAGAACTGAGCGGTCCTGGGCATTGCGAGTCTCGAAGATCAGATATTCTGGAGCAATGGAGAAATCAGGCGTTGAGAGCGCCAATAATTCAAAGCGTAACGATTTTTGACTGTAGCAGGCAACCCTACCAGCCCTCTTGCCAACTCGATCATTGCGTAAGAGAAAGTAGTCTAGCAGTTGTACGAGATCGTCTGAAATATTATCATGAAGCCACGTTTCCGAAATTGAGATGATGTGATAAAAGTTAAGAGCAACATGCGCAGTAAAGAACGGAAAATGGCCAAGGAGCGCATTGGCATTGAAGGACGCAACCTTGAGAGGTGACATAGATGGTTGCATTATCACATTCGGCAAAGTCGGCTTAGAACGTCGCGGTAGTCAGGCAAGTCGATTAAGATCCGACTCGGACTGGAGAATTATAATATCAGGACAGCCTTCTCTCCGAACCTTGACAACACCCCGATTAGCCCACACATAGCTTAGGTTGAGTTCACGAGCTCTAGATTTGGCTAACAGTAAAAGCTTATGGATATTCGATGGAAGCAATTCACTAATGTAGATGCGGTCATCACAGTTCATAGAGAAGATGTCACGGACGGTAAGGACCCTGCTAGCTGACACTTTTTCAAGGACAAAGTCGCGAGTGGCCGATGATTTCAGGCGAACCACCAGCGATCTCTTGGACACAGCGCTCGAAGTGGAATTACGAACGTGAGGATCACTAGGCTGGCCCGTTTTCGGTTTCATAACGCGTGAATCCAGAACGTCGCCTAAGAGCTGAGAGACACCCAGAGTGGAGAAGATGTGAGATGTCATCACAATCTCAGAATCGGATAGGGAGAGCTCCAATGGTAGACCGCGAACAACAAATTCCGTTGTCGTAGATAAAGCTGGTGCAGCAGATGCCCGAGACAAGGATAAAGTTGAGGCAATAAAGGAGGCTAACTCTTGTTTAATTGCGGATATTTCTTCGACATATTGTTGTTTTATCGAAGTGATCTCCTCAGCCGACACGAGAGCTTGGCATTTAACACCCGCAACTCTCGACAAGATAGTACTCTGACCAGCAAACAAGCCAGCAACATCCTCACGAATGGTGGACATTGTTTGGACAACTCCGGCCACCGTGCCTTGAATACCTTCATACTGCTGCATCATGTCGAGTTTCAAGGTCTCCATTTTTTGATCGAGTTTAGCATCGAAGGCAATAGTAAGGTCCATTTTTAGTTTATCGATTTTTTCATCGAGTTTGGAGTCAAGGGCCGCAGCATTAACCTGTGGCTGGCACATCACATCGTCGATCGTGAAGCGAGGTGCAGCAGTAGACGCTGCAGTTGCAGTGGTGGCCATTGCAGTTGCAGTAGTTGGCGCTGCAGTCGCTTGCATCGAGGTGGGAAGCTCCAGATTCAGATGGTTAGGTGATGATGTGGGCGAATGCTTGAGTATGGTCGACCGACGTCGCATGCATTGTTCGCATTTGAATATTGTCGAGCGAAATTCCGAGGGGTCGAAATTATATGCAGATTCAATGCATGAAAGGTGAAAGTCACGCGAACAAACACCCGTACAAGAGGCAAAAGGCTCTTTGCGTTTGATAGCAACATTGCAGATCGCACAGTTAGGAGCCATGGTGATGTAAAGGAGAAATACTTAATCGATCGATCAGCGTGTTCGCAAGTAGGTAATTTGAATCCTTGTAGTCCCAGATGATAAGAGAATGATCCGATGATCGACAGAGCTCGTTATCGATAATTGCTCATGAAATGAAAAATGAAGAGAGAGAGAGAGAGAGGAAGGGAGGGAATGATGCTGAATACTGAAAAATTGAAACAAATCAAAAAACTTCGTTAACGTACTAATCCAATGTGATAATCATTACGGAAATTGATTCGGCATTCGCAGTATCGTAAGAGGATTGGTGTAGCACTATATATATTCTATAAAGTACACACAAAAGTAAAAACTCGTTGAAGTCTTCGGTTTTGCGAATAAACACCTTTTTTCACGACTCACTTTGTCAAACACCTGTTTCTGCACGACAGATTTTGCAATATTCTAGAGAAGTTTCAAACAGCTATTCGGTTTGTATTAAAGGAGACACGCTTACCCTCCACCGAACAAAAACCAATCAGCCAATCGTCCATGGGGTGTACGCCTCGTGACATACAGGCACAAATGTAACGTGACAATAGTATAAGCTGGGAAATTTTTTTCAAAAGATCGCTACCTGTTTTTTGATGATCAATTTTTTCCCATCACATGCTCCACGCTGATATGGTTGAGGGTGTGCAGGCTCGGACTTGTTCGCTATAAAGAGTCATAAACCCCAAAACTGTATGTGCACAAAGCATCCGGCCAAGAGTCGACAAGACAAGATTTTTTTCACGCCAAACACTGCTCGCTACCTGCTTTTCGTTTAGCGATTTTTCCCATCACATGCCCTACGCTGATAAAGGTTGGGGTGTGCAGGCTCAGACTTGTTTGTTAAAAAATTTTTTTATTCTCAGATGGCTGCGGTGGTCCACCACTGCTGGTCTCTCACTTCAACTCACTTCGTGAATTTGCCAGCGCGCATGCTCTTCATATTGTTGAGGCTGGAGCGACCTTTCACACAAGTACCTCTCACTATCTACTTGATCTTTTCCTAGTTGATTCTTCCTCTAAGGTCCTTTCTTTTAATAAATCCTCGGCTCCTTTCATCGCTGGTCACGATTTGCTCGAGCTCACGTACAATTTTCAACCCGATCCTCGCCCAGCCCACATGATTGCCCGCAGAGATCTTAAACACTTTGTTGTGACAGAATATCTGGCATCGCTGTCATCTTCTCTGTCCCGACGAAATGCTCCGTCCTTCTCTACTCTTTCCTCTCCTGATTACTTCGACAATATGGTCCGTGGTGTTTCGTCTGCCATCGCTCAGGCTTTTGATACCCATGCTCCACTGAAGCAATGGACCACAATCAGAAAGATGGCGCCATGGCTAACCGGTTCACTACGATTGAAAATTAAGCACAGAAATTCGCTTTATAATCGAGCTAGGCGTACGGGTGATTTGCTGTCCATGGCCGTCTACCGTCAATATCGCAATGCCCTTTGTAGTGAATTACGTATCGCAAAAGATAATTTCTACTGCTCCCGCATCTCGTCGATCTCTGATCCGTCTGGAATTTGGAGGGAGCTGTCGTCTCTTGGTCTCACTAAAGCTAGGGGATCTTCTCCTTTTTCCTTTTTTTCTCCTGATAGCCTAAATCAGTTTTATTCTGCTATCTCAACCTCTGATATTCTCTATCCAGACTCTCTATCTTCCCTATGTCTACCCCCACTGTCTCCCTCTCAACCTGTGTTCGAGTTTGCCGAGATAACCGCTGAGTCATTGTCGTCAGTTTTGTGTGTTCCCCACTCTTCCTCATTATCCCAGGGCCCTGACTTACTCTCCAACTATGCGATTAATAAAGCTGTCCCGCTTCTTTTTAACAGCCTTCTGGATTTGTTCAATGCAAGCCTCCGTCTGTCACATTTCCCGTCTTTATGGAAACGTGCCTTCATTCGTTCGATACTTAAAACTGTTCCTCCGTCGTCTCCATCTGACACTAGACCAGTCGCAAACCTCTGTGAGCTTTCTAAGGCCCTGAAGCGAATTGTTTTCGGTCAGGTTACTGACTTTCTTCAGGCCAATGATCTTGCTGATCCCTTTTAGTCGGGCTTCAGGAAGGGTTACAGCACGTTGACTACACTGCTTAAGCTCAATCAAGATATCAGACAGGCAGTTGATGACAGAAAACTAACGGTGCTTGTTCTCTTTGATTTTAGCAAGGCGTTTGACATGGTTCCACATCACCTACTTCTACGTAAACTTCGTCTCTTGGGTTGCTCGGATGGAGTGCTTGCCTGGTTCTTCTCATATTTGTCTAAGCGATCGCAAGCAGTTGTTGATGACAGGGGAACCGTTTCCTCCTGGTGCCCCACCAATATGGGTGTTCCACAGGGATCGGTTCTTGGTCCTCTTTTTTTTTTAATCTTCATTCGTGATATTGGAATTGGTCTGAACTATACCCAATACCTCACTTATGCGGATGATACACAGATTTATCTTACCTGCTACCCCAGTGACCTGGCTCGTGCTCTATCCGATCTGACTCTCGACGTGAATTATATCTTCGATTATGCTGTGGTGAATGGACTCAGGTTAAGCCTTGCGAAGTCAAAGGTTATGATTTTGGGTAGTGGTGCTTACATTGATCAAATTGATTTTTTGACTCTCCCTCGCATTCGAGTGAGGGAGAATGAGCTTCCCTATGTCTTGCACGCTCGCAACCTTTTTTTTTTTTTTTTGCCGAAGATCTACCGCCGAGTTGGAGTTCCTCAGCTCGGGGGCAAGGAACCGCCTTTCGGCATTACATCTTGCTCCCGATCCAGCAAGCTCGATGCGGCACCGTAGCGTGCCTCCCGAGGGAGGCCAGCCCGGGCGCCTGCATCATGCCCGCTGGGGGTAGCCAGCACAAGGCTAAGGTTGGATTCAGCTAGGTCCGTCTACTTTTCTCGACCGGGCTTCGGACCGGCTACGGCAGTCGCCCCTGGTCGGAAGCCCCTCCCCGTGGGAGCGCGGGGTAGCACCCTTCCAAGTGATGTTAGATGTCAGGGAGTTCTGTCTGCTCTGTGGGTGTCGGCTCTGAGCCCTATCTTTTTTATGCGCTTTCTCTTCGACTATGTAGGTCCCATGGGGAGTAAACTGACCCCTGGGTATCTATAAGGCCCATTTACCACCACCTAGTAGGTTGGCCTTTGCTGAATAGATAAATAAATGAATAGTTAAAAAGTGCTGTAGAATCACTGGAGTAAGGGCTAATGTAAAATGTGTCAAATAGCTGAATAAAAATTGAATAGGATGAAAATCCTGTCAGTGATAAAAAATATCGTGTGTGAACATCAAATAGATAAAAAGTGATGTAAAATCACTGGGGTGTATGAAGGAAAGAAG